>NC_057809.1:138523654-138717106 GCF_018294505.1 Triticum aestivum | reverse complement strand
CCCCCCACTCGCGGCCCTCCTCCTCGCCGGTGGCCACCCGCCTGGGGCTGCCACCGGCCGTGGCCATGGCCTCGCTGGCCCTGCTGGGCGAGCGCCCGACCCCAGGGGCTTCTCCCATTAACCTGCCCCGCTGGGCTGGCCTTGTGCCACTGCCAAAAGGTCCCCACGCCCCCTTTTCCAAAAAAAAGAGAAATAAATAAATAAAATAAAATAATAATAATAATAATAATAATTAGTAAGTTAATTAATTAACATAATTAGTTTAGTTAACTGCCTAATTAACTGCTTTTTAGCTAATGAGTCAATGACAGGGGCCCCCACCCCCTGTTGACTAGTCAAACGTTGACTGGTCAACTCGGACCCCCTGGCCCACCTGTCAGCCCCTGGGTACACTTCTGTGTACCCTGTGCTGGGTGCATCTAGCATTTTAGCTTTTAATTTCGAATTAATAATAATTTGAGAATATTGTTTAAATCTTTGAAAATTAATATTAAAATAATCCGTAACTCGGATGGAAAAAGTTTGTACATGAAAATTGCTCAGAACGACGAGACGAATCCGAATACGCGGTCCGTTTACCTGTCAGACGCATCTAACTATCTGAACATGGAACTTTCCCCCTCCGGTCATCTATCTGACACAGGTCCGGAACCGGGATTACATTCCCGGTTGAATTCCCCCTTCACCTATATCGTGTAGCCATACATTAGGTCACACCCAGCACAGTATATTGCCACGTTATGCTTTGTGATGCTATGTTTGCTTGATATTTATTGTTTCTTTCCCCTCTTCTCTCCGGTAGAACCCCGAGACCGATGCTGCCCCTGTGATCGACTACGTCGACGACGTCCCCTCCTTGCCAGAGCAACCAGGCAAGCAAACCCCCCTTGAGCATTTCGATATCGCCCATTTCTTTCCCTCTCATGCTTGCATTAGAACTACTACTGCTTTCTGTATGATCCTACTCTGATGCATAGCTTGTTGTTGTTACCTGCTTTCATACCTTACCTGCTTAACCTAAACTGCTTAGTATAGGATGGTTAGTGATCCATCAGTGACCCCACCTTGTCCTAGTTGCCCCGCTTTATGTTCGATGACTCGATCAACGTGATCGACGTCCAGGCCCCGACACCGCACATCACCCCCCTAGTTGTATGACTCTGCAGAGTTACCATTGAGTGTCGAGGGTGGAACCTCTTACATCACTCCTGATGAGATCTCTGTAGTGTAGCTATCCGGTCGTGGTCATCGAGGGTGATTTCCTCCTTAACCACTTCCGGCATGGCTCTGTCGTGCAACCCCTCAAGTGTGAACCTCGAGGGTGGATCCTCTTACGTTCACCTTGATGACAACATCGAGTGGAATTCACCGAGGGTGATTCCTCGGGTTTTCCCTTTGGTGTTAGACACATAGTTACTATGATTACTATGACTTTACACTGAGCCATGTTACTAAAGACGGGTCGACCCTGAGGGGTACCCGCGCGAGCTTTAGCGAGTGATGTGGAGTCGGGTTAACCTGGAAGGTGCCCGCAAGATACTTACGAGGCGTGGCCGGGCATTCTTAGCCCTTGCCGCAAGTACTCGAGACGGGGCGACGGGGTCACATCGATCGTGAGTCTCTGCTCATTACCGCGCGTTCCTAATCCACTACGATTTGGATATTTGATCCAAGGGGCCTCTGGCCTGATAGCACTAACCATCACGTGGGCATAGTATGGGCGTTCTGCGTCGTATACATCAGCCGAAGTTTAATAGACGTCAGCGACTGAGCGGCGCGCGCTGGGTTGGACTAGAAAGCACCTACCTTGTTGAAGGAGGTAGCTAGGTCTGCTCACCGGCCGCGTTCGCAACGTGCAGGAGTTCCCGGGGAGATGGCCCATGACCCCTGGGGGCATAGGTTTAGTCCGGCGTGCTGGCCTCTCTATTAAGCCTAGGTCGGGTTGCGGCGTATTGTTTGGCCGAGGCCGGGCATGACCCAGGAAAATGTGTCCGGCCGGAGTTAATCGAGCGTGGTGGGTAAGTTGGTGCACCCCTGCAAGGAAGAAAACATCTATAGATAGCATGTCCTACGGTAACGGATACTTGGAGTTGTATCCCGATTGATACAACTAGAACTGGATACTTGTGATGAGAACTGGATGCTGATGAGAATTGGTTTGTGATGATAACTGGATAGTATGGCTCTGGGATTGCTTTCTCGCAGGGAGTCGAGAAAGGATCTCTGGCCGAGGTTGATAACACTACTGCTACTTTACTTTATGCTACTCTACTCCCTCCTGTTTGCTGCAAGATGGTGGTTTCCAGAAGATGCTAGTCTTCGATAGGCTAGGTTTTCCCCCTTCTCTTCTGGCATTCTGCAGTTTAGTCCACAGATACAACCCTTTCCCTTTGATACATATGCATACTTAGTTTAGATCTAATGTAAGTCTTGCGAGTACTTTGGATGAGTACTCACGGTTGCTTTTCTACTTCTTTTTCCCCCATACCCGATTGTTGCGACCAGATGACGGATCCCAGGAGCCAGACGATGCCACTGACGACTACTACTACCCGGAGGATGCCTACTACTACATGAAGACCGCAGACGACTAGGAGTAGTTAGGAGGCTCCCAGGCAGGAGGCCTTGCCTTTTCGATCATTGTTGCTTTTGTGCTAGCCTTCTTAAGGCAATCTTGTCTAACTCATGTTTGTGCTCAGATATTCTTGCTTCCGCTGACTCTTGTGTATTCAAGCTTATGTATTCGAGCCCTCGAGGCCCCTGGCTTGTAATATAAAGCTTGTATTATTTTAATTTGTGTCTAGAGTTGTGTTGTGATACCTTCCCGTGAGTCCTTGATCTTGATCGTACACATTTGCGTGTATGATTAGTGTACGATTGAATCGAGGGCAGCAGATTTTTTCTTGAGCGACGATGGTGGGAGCGTGGGCTGGTTTTTCGGGTTTCTCGTGCCTGCGGGATCGAGAGATTTTTTTACCGCCTGCTATCGAGGGGGTGGGAGAGAAGGAGGTCGAACCATCACGACGACTACAGATCCTTCTTTAATAGTAGAGATGCTAGTGATTATGCTGTTGGTGATGTTCTAGGACAAAGAGTTGATAAGAAATTAAATGTTATTCATTATGCTAGTAAAACTCTAGACAGTGCTCAGAGAAATTATGCTACTACTGAAAATAATTTCTAGCAGTGGTGTTTGCTTGTGATGAATTTCGATCTTATATTGTTGATTCAAAAGTAATTGTTCACATTGACCATGCTGCTATAAAATATCTTATGGAAAAAAAGATGCTAAACCTAGAGTTATTCAATGGGTTCTCTAGCTACAAGAATTTGATTTACATATCACTGGTAGAAAAGGACCAGAGAACCCCATAGGTGATAACTTGTCGAGGCTTTGAAAATGTGCTTGATGACCCACTACCTATTGATGATAGTTTTCCTGATGAACAATTAGCTGCAATAAATTTTTCTCATAGCACTCCTTGGTATGCCGACTATGCTAGTTACATCGTTGCTAAATATTTACCACCTAGCTTTACATACCAGCAATAGAAAAAATTCTTCTATGATTTAAGACATTACTTTTGGGATGACCCACATCTTTATAAAGGAGTAGATGGTATTATTAGACGTTGTGTACCTGAGCATGAACAGGGACAAATCCTACGGAAATATCACTCCGAAGCTTATGGAGGGCATCATGCGGGAGACAGAACTGCTCACGTGCAAGGTATTACAATCTAGATTTTATTGGCGTACTCTCTTCAAGGATGCCCGTAAGTTCGTCTTATCTTATGATGAATGTCAAAGAATAGGTAATATCGGTAAGCGTCAAGAAATGCCTATGAATTATTCACTTGCTATTGAACCATTTGATGTTTGGGGTTTTGTTTACATGGGACCTTTTCCTTCCTCTAATGGGTATACACATAGTTTGGTTGCTGTTGATTATGTTACTAAGTGGGTAGAAGCTATTCCAACCAGTAGTGCTGATCACAACACCTCTATTAAAATGCTTAAGGAAGTTATTTTCCCAAGGTTTGGAGTCCCTAGATATATAATGATTGATGATGGTTCACACTTTTATTCATGGTGCTTTCTGTAAAATGCTTGCCAAGTATGATGTTAACTGTAGAATTGCATCACCTTATCATCCTCATTCTAGTGGTCAAGTTGAACTTAGCAATAGAGAAATAAAATTAATTTTGCAAAAGACTATCAATAGGTCCCAGAAGAATTGGTCTAAGAAATTAGATGATGCAATTTGGGCTTATAAAACAACATACAAAAATCCTATGGGTATATCTCCTTATAAAATGGTTTCTGGAAAAGCTTGTCATTTGCCTCTTGAGTTAGAACACAAAGCATATTGGGCAATCAAAGAACTCAACTATGATTTCAAACTTTCCGGTGAAAAGAAATTATTTGATATTAGCTCATTAGATGAATGGAGAACCCAAGATTATGAAAATGCCAAGTTACTTAAAGAAAAAAGGTTAAAGATGGCATGATAAAATAATCCAAAAGCGTGAGTTCAAAGTTGGGGAATATGTTCTTTTGTATAACTCTCATTTTAGATTCTTTGCAGGAAAACTCCTCTCCAAATGGGAAGGACCCTATGTTATCGAGGATGTTTATCAGTCTGGAGCTATCAAAATAAATAGTTCCGAAGGTACTAACCCGAAGGTTGCCAATGGGCAACGAATAAAACATTATATCTCAGGTACACCCATTAATGTTGAAAGTAATTGAAGGAAATATGCCCTAGAGGCAATAATAAAGTTATTATTTATTTCCTTATATCATGATAAATGTTTATTATTCATGCTAAAATTGTATTAACCAGAAACTTAGTACATGTGTGAATATATAGAGAAACAGAGTATCACTAGTATGCCTCTACTTGACTAGCTTGTTGAATCAAAGATGGTTAAGTTTACTAGCCATAGAAATGAGTTGTCATTTGATTAACGCGATCACATCATTAGAGAATGATGTGATTGACTTGACCCATTCCGTTAGCTTAGCATTTGATCGTTTAGTATATTGCTCTTGCTTTCTTCATGCCTTATACATGTTCCAATGACTATGAGATTATGCAACTCCCGATTAATGGAAGAACACTTTGTGTGCTACCAAATGTCAGAATGTAATTGGGTGATTATAAAGGTGCTCTACAGGTGTCTTTGATGGTACGTTGAGTTGGCATAGACCGAGATTAGGATTTGTCACTCTGATTGTCGGGGAGGTATCTCTGGGCCCTCTCGGTAATGCACATCACTATAAGCCTTGCAAACAATGTGACTAACGAGTTAGTTGTGGGATGATGCATTACGGAACGATTAAAGAGACTTGCCGGTAACAAGATTGAACTAGTTATTGAGATACCGACGATCGAATCTCGGGCAAGTAACATACCGATGACAAAGGGAACAACATTTGTTGTTATGCGGTTCGACCGATAAAGATCTTCGTAGAATATGTAGGAGCCAATATGAACATCCAGGTTCCGCTATTGGTTATTGACCAAAGACGTGTCTCGGTCATGTCTACATAGTTCTAGAACTCGTAGGGTCTGAACGCTTAACGTTCAGTGACGATCGGTATTATGAGTTTATGTGATTTGATGTATCGAAGGTAGTTCGGAGTTCCGTATGAGATCGGGGACATGACGAGGAGTCTCGAAATGGTCGAGACGTAAAGATCGATATATTGTACGACTATATTCGGACATCGGAAAGGTTCCGAGTGATTCGGGTATTTTCGAAGTACCGAGGAGTTACGGGAATACGGGGAAGAAGTATTGGGCCTCATGGGCCAAGTGGTGGAAGAGAGGAGGCAGGGCGCGCGGCCTCCTAGCCCAAACCGAATTGGACTAGGGGCCGGCCCCCCTTTCCTCCCTCTCCTTCCTTCTCCCCTTCCCCCTTCATTTCCTCCTCCTAGTAGGAGTTGGAAAGGGGAGTCCTACTCCTACTAGGAGGAGGACTCCTTATCCTGGCGCGCCCTAGGAGGGCCGGCCGGCCTCCCCCCTTTCTCCTTTATATGTGGGGGCAGGGGGCACCCTAGAAAACACAAGTTGATCATTGATCCCTTAGCCGTGTGCGGAGCCCCCCTCCACCATAATCCACCTCGATCATATTGTAGCGCTGCTTAGGTGAAGCCCTGCGTCAGTAGTAACATCATAACCACCATCACGCCGTCGTGCTGACGGAACTCTCTCGTGAAGCTCTGATGGATCAGAGTTCGTGGGACGTCATCGAGCTGAACGTGTGCTGAACTCAGAGGTGTCGTGCATTCGGTACTTGGATCGGTTGGATCGTGAAGACGTTCGACTACATCAACCGCATTCTCATAACGCTTCCGCTTACGGTCTACGAGGGTACATGGACGATACACTTACCTCTCGTTGCTATGCATCATCATGATCTTGCGTGGGCATAGGAATTTTTTTGAAATTACTATGTTCCCCAACAGTGGCATCTGAGCCATGTTTATGCGTAGATGTTATATGCACGAGTAGAACACAAGAGAGTTGTGGGCGATACAAGTCATACTGCTTACCAGCATGTCATACTTTGGTTCGGCGTTATTTTTGGATGAACCGGCCCGGACCGACATTACGTGTACGTTTACGCGAGACTGGTTCTACCGATGTGCTTTGCACATAAGTGACTGGCGGGTGTCAGTTTCTCCAACTTTAGTTGAACCGAGTGTGGCTACGCCCGGTCCTTGTGAAATTTAAAACAGCACTAACTTGACAAACTATCATTGTGGTTTTGATGCGTAGGTAAGAACAGTTCTTGCTCATCCCGTAGCAGTCACGTAAAACTTGCAACAACAAAGTAGAGGACGTCTAACTTGTTTTTCCAGGGCATGTTGTGATGTGATATGGTCAAGACGTGATGAGATATAAATTATTGTATGAAATGATCATGTTTTGCTAAAGTTATCGGCAACTAGTAGGAGCCTTATGGTTGTCTCTTTATTGAATAAGATTTAAGTGCCAAGTAATTGCTTTACTTTATCGCTATGCGATGGCAATAGTTGCAAAAGCAATAGCTGGTGAGACGACCATGTGACGACATGTTGATAAAAGATCAAGATGATGGAGATCCTGGTGTCATGCCGGTAACAATGGAGATCATGACAGTACTTTGGAGAGATCAAAGGCACATGATGATGATGGCCATATCATGTCACATATTCTGTTGATCGCATGTGATGTTTATCTTTTATACATCTTATTTTGCTTAGTTCAATGGTAGCTTTATAAGATGATCTCTCACTAAATTTCAAGGTAAAAGTGTTCTCCCTGAGTATGCACTGTTGCCAAAGTTCGTCGTGCCGAGACACCAGATGATGATCGGGTGTGATAAGCTCAACGTTCATCTACAACGGGTGTAAGACAGTTTTGCACACGTAGAAATACTCGGGTTAAACTTGACGAGCCTAGCATATGCAGATATGGCCTCGGAACACGGGAGACTGAAAGGTTGATCGTGAATCATATAGTAGATATGATCGCCATAATGATGTTCACCATTGAAAACTACTCCATCTCACGTGATGATCGGACATGGTTTAGTTGATTTGGATCACCTGATCATTTAGATGACTAGAGGTATGTCTATCTAAGTGGGAGTTCTTAAGTAATATGATTAATTGAACTTAAATTTATCATGAACTTAGTCATGATAGTATTTGCATATCTATGTTGTAGATCAATAGCTCGCGATGTAGCTCCCCGTTTATTTTTGATATGTTCCTAGAGAAAAACTAAGTTGAAAGATATTAGTAGCAATGATGCGGATTGGTTTCATGATCTGAGGACTATCCTCATTGCTGCACAGAAGAATTATGTCCTTGGTGCACCGATAGGTGACAGACCGATTGCAGGAGCAGATGCAGACGTTATGAATGTATGGCGAGCTCGATATGATGACTACTTGATAGTTTAGTGCACCATGCTTTATGGCCTAGAATCGGGGCTTCAAAGACGTTTTGAACGCCACGGAGCATATGAGATGTTCCAAGAGTTGAAATTAGTATTTCAGACTCATGCCCATGTCGAAAGGTATGAGACCTTTGACAAGCACTTTGCCTACAAGATGGAGGAGAATAGCTCAGCTAGTGAGCATGTGCTCAAAATGTCTGAGTACTACAATCACTTGAATACAGTGGGAGTTAATCTTCCAGATAAGATAGTGATTGACAGGGTTCTCTAGTCACTATCACCAAGTTATTGGAACTTCGTGGTGAACTATAATATGCAAGGAATAATGGAAATGATTCCCAAGCTCTTCGTGATGCTGAAATCGACGAAGGTAGAAATCAAGAAAAGCATCAAGTGTTGATGGTTGACAATACCACTAGTTTCACGAAAAGGGAATAGGCAAGAAGGGGAACTTCAAGAAGAATGGCAAGCAAGTTTCTGCTCAAGTGAAGAAGCCCAAGTCTAGACCCAAGCATGAGACTAAGTGCTTCTACTGCAAAGGGACTAGTCACTAGAAGCAGAAATGCCCCAAGTATTTGGCAGATAAGAAGGATGGCAAAGTGAACAAAGGTATATTTGATATACATGTTATTGATGTGTACTTTGCTAGTGTTTATAGAAACCCCTCAGTATTTGATACTAGTTCAGTTGCTGAGATTAGTAACTCGAAACGGGAGTTACAGAATGAACAAAGACTGGTTAAGGGTGAAGTGGCGATGTGTGTTGGAAGTAGTTCCAAGATTGATATGATCATCATCGCACACTCCCTATACTTTCGGGATTAGTGTTGAACTTAAATAAATGTTATTTGGTGTTTGCGTTAAGCATGAATATGATTTAATCATGTTTATTGCAATACGGTTATTCATTTGAAGTCAGAGAATAATTGTTGTTCTGTTTACATGAATAAAACCTTCAGTGGTCATACACCCAAGGTGAATGATTTATTGAATCTCGATCATAGTGATACACATATTCATAATATTAAAGCCAAAATATGCAAAGTTAATAATGATAGTGCAAATTATTTGTGGCACTGTCGTTTAGGTCATATTGTTGTAAAGCGCATGAAGCAAATCCATGCTGATGGGCTTTTGGAATCACTTGATTATGAATCAGTTGATGCTTGCAAACCATGCCTCATGGGCAAGATGACTAAGACTCCGTTCTCCGGAACAATGGAGCGAGCAACAGACTTGTTGGAAATAATACATACTGATGTATGCACTCCGGTGAGTGTTGAGGCTCAGGGCAGGTATCGTTATTTTCTGACCTTCACAGATGATTTGAGTAAGATATGGGTATATCTTCTTGATGAAACATAAATCTAAAACATTTGAAAAGTTCAAATAATTTCATAGTGAAGTGGAAAATCATCGTAACAAGAAAAATAAAGTTTCGATGATCTGATTGTGGAGGAGAATATTTGAGTTACGAGTTTGGTCTTCATTGGAAACAATGCAGAATAGTTTCGCAACTCACGCCACCTGGAACACCACAGCGTAATGGTGTGTCCGAACATCGTAACCATACTTTATTTGATATGGTGCAATCTATGATGTCTCTTACCACTATCATTTTGGGGTTATGCATTAGAGACAACTGCATTCACGTTAAATAGGGCACCATCTAAATCCGTTGAGATGACACCGTATGAACTATGGTTTGGCGAGAAACCAAAACTGTCATTTCTTAAAGTTTGGGGTTACGATGCTTATGTGAAAAAAATTCAAATTGATAAGCTCAAACCCAAATCGGAGTAGTGCATCTTCATGGGATACCCAAAAGAAATTGTTGGCTACACCTTCTATCACAGATCTGAAGGCAAGATATTTTGTTGCTAAAAGTGGATCCTTTCTAGAGAAGAAGTTTCTCTTGAAAGAAGTGAGTGGGAGGAATGTAGAACTTGATAAGGTAATTGTACCTTCTCCCGAATTGGAAAGTAGTTCATCACAGAAATCAGTTCTACTAAGCTCTACACCAATTAGTGAGGAAGCTAATGATGATGATCATGAAACCTCGGATCAAGTTACTACCGAACCTCGTAGGACAACCAGAGTATGATCCGCACCAGAGTGGTACGGTAATCCTTTCTGGAAGTCATGTTACTTGACCATGACGAACCTACGAACTATGAGGAAGCGATGATGAGCCCAGATTCCGCCAAATGGCTTGAGGCCATGAAATCTGAGATGGGATCCATGTATGAGAACAAAGTATGGACTTTGATTGACTTGCCCGATGATCGGTGAGTCATTAAGAATAAATGGATCTTCAAGAGGAAGACGGATGCTGATAGTAGTGTTACTATCTACAAAGCTCGAATTGTCACAAAATGTTTTCGACAAGTTCAAGGTGTTGACTACGATGAGATTTTCTCACTCGTATCGATGCTTAAAAGTCTATCCGAATCATGTTAGCAGTTGCCGCATTTTATGAAATCTGGCAAATGGATGTCAAAACTGTATTCCTTAATGGATTTCTTAAAGAAGAGTTGTATACGATGCAACCAGAAGGTTTTGTCGATCCTAAAGGTGCTAACAAAGTGAGCAAGCTCCAGCGATCCATCTATGGACTGGTGCAAGCATCTCGGAGTTGGAATATATGCTTTGATAAAGTGATCAAAGCATATGGTTTTATACAGACTTGTGGTGAAGCCTGTATTTACAAGAAAGTGAGTGGGAGCACTACAACATTTCTGATAAGTATATGTGAATGGCATATCGTTGATCAGTAATAATGTATAATTTTCTGGAAAGCATAAAGGAGTGTTTGAAAAGAGTTTTTCAAAGAAAGACCTCGATGAAGCTGCTTACACATTGAGCATCAAGATCTATAGAGATAGATCAAGACGCTTGATAAGTTTTTTCAATGAGTACATACCTTGACAAGATTTTGAAGTAGTTCAAAATGGAACAGTCAAAGAAGGAGTTCTTGCCTGTGTTGCAAGGTGTGAAGTTGAGTAAAGACTAAAAACGCGACCATGGTAGAAAATAGAAAGAGAATGAAAAGTCATTCCCTATGCCTCAGTCATAGGTTCTATAAAGTATGCTATGCTGTTTACCAGTCCTATTGTATACCTTAACATCTTTCTGGCAAGGGAGTACAATAGTGATCTAGGAGTAGATCACTGGACAGCGGTCAAAATTATCCTTAGAGGACGAAGGAAATATTTCTCGGTTGTGGAGGTGATAAAAGAGTTCGTCATAAAGAGTTACGTCGATGCAAGCTTTTTACATCGATCTTGATGACTCTAAGTCTCGATCTGGATACATATTGAAAGTGAGAGAAATTAGCTAGAGTAGCTCCATGCAGAGCATTGTAGACATAGAAATTTGTGAAATACATACAGATCTGAATGTTGCAGACCCGTAGACTAAACTTCTCTCACAAGCAAAACATGGTCACTCTTTGGGTGTTAATCACATAGCGATGTGAACTAGATTATTGACTCTAGTAAACCCTTTGGGTATTAGTCACATGGAGATGTGAACTAATAACATAAAGATGTGAACTAGATTATTGAATCTAATGCAAGTGGAAGACTGAAGGAAATATGCCCTAGAGGCAATAATAAAGTTATTATTTATTTCCTTATATCATGATAAATGTTTATTATTCATGCTAGAATTGTATTAACCGAAAACTTAGTACATGTGTGAATATATAGAGAAACAGAGTGTCACTACTATGCATCTACTTGACTAGCTCGTTGAATCAAAGATGGTTAAGTTTCCTAGCCATAGACATGAGTTGTCATTTGATTAACGGGATAACATCATTAGAGAATGATGTGATTGACTTGACCCATTCCGTTAGCTTAGCATTTGATCGTTTAATATATTGCTATTGCTTTCTTCATGACTTATACATGTTCCTATGACTATGAGATTATGCAACTCCGGATTACCGGAGGAACACTTTGTGTGCTACCAAATGTTACAACGTAACATGGTGATTATAAAGGTGCTGTACAGGTGTCTCTGATGGTACTTGATGAGTTGGCATAGATTGAGATTAGGATTTGTCACTCCGATTGTCGGAGAGGTATCTATGGGCCCTCTCGATAATGCACATCACTATAAGCCTTGCAAGCAATGTGACTACTGAGTTAGTTGCGGGATGATGCATTACAGAACGAGTAAAGAGACTTGCCGGTAACGAGATTGAACTAGGTATTGAGATACAGACGATCGAATCTCGGGCAAGTAACATACCGATGACAAAGGGAACAACGTATGTTGTTATGCGGTTTGACCGATAAAGATCTTCTTAGAATATGTAGGAGACAATATGAACATCCAGGTTCCGCTATTCGTTATTGACCGGAGACGTGTCTCGGTCATGTCTACATAGTTCTCGAACCCGTAGGGTCCGCACGCTTAACGTTCGGTGACGATCGGTATTATGAGTTTATGTGATTTCATGTACCGAAGGTAGTTCAGAGTCCCGGGTGATATCTGGGACATGACGAGGAGTCTCGAAATGGCCGAGACGTAAATATCGATATATTGGACGACTATATTCAGACATCGGAAAGGTTTCAAGTGATTCGGGTATTTTTCGGAGTACCGGGGAGTTACGGGAATACGGGGAAGAAGTATTGGGCCTCATGGGCCAAGTGGTGGAAGAGAGGAGGCAGGGCGCGCGGCCCCCCTAGCCCAAACCAAATTGGACTAGGGGGCCAGCCCCCTTTCCTCCTTTCCTCCCTCTCCTTCCTTCTCCCCTTCCCCCTTCCTTTCCTCCTCCTAGTAGGAGTAGGAAGGGGGAGTCCTACTCCTACTAGGAGGAGGACTCCTCATCCTGGCGCACCCTAGGAGGTCCGGCGGGCCTTCCCCCTTGCTCCTTTATATACGGGGGCAGGGGGACCCTACAACAGCCAAGTTGATCATTGATCCCTTAGCCGTGTGCGGTGCCCCCTCCACCATAATCCACCTCGGTCATATCGTAGCGGTGCTTAGGCGAAGCCCTGTGTCGGTAGCAACATCATCACCGTCATCATGTCGTCGTGCTGACGGAACACTCCCGTGAAGCTCTGCTGGATCGGAGTTCGTGGGACGTCATCGAGCTGAACGTGTGCTGAACTCAGAGGTGCCATGCGTTCGGTACTTGGATCAGTCGGATCGTGAAGATGTTCGACTACATCAACCGCATTCTCATAACGCTTCCGCTTACGGTCTACGAGGGTACGTGTACGATACTCTTACCTCTCGTTTATATGCATTGTCATGATCTTGCGTGTGCGTAGGAATATTTTTGAAATTACTACGTTCCCCAACAGTAATATTACCTAAACTTTGACACCGAAAGAACACATAAAAGAGACCTTCCGGAACACTCCAAAATCATGAAAAAGAGGAGGTACGTGATATGGTAAGTAAAGGGACTCCAAAAAATCTGCAAAAATATTTTTTGTCAGTTTTGGAATATAACAAAAATTAGGAAATAAGAAACTACCGGGAAGCGCACCATAGCCAGGCGCATCCAGGTGGGTTGTGCCCACCTTGGGTACCTTTTGAACTACGTTTTTCTACAGCTTGCTTGTTTCCCAAGATAAAAAATCTTTATATACCCCCCGAACCTATTGACCACCATATCATGGAGAAATCTTATGTTTTCTTATCTTACTATTTTCCTGATAGATTTGAAAATATGTCATCCCAAGATTCTGAGGGTGAGAGCTATGTTGTCGATTTTGTCGCAAGCGCCAAGTCCTATGGGGATGTGGAGCATTATGGATGGACCTCAGAGGAAGAGGAAGACTATTATCCTAGGGAGAAGGAGGAGACGAGCTCACATGAGGATGAAACCCTGTTGCCTCAACCTGGAGACATGCATGTGGAATTCAAGAAGTTAAGCCTCCCCAACAAAGCAAAAAGGCCTAAGGTTCAGTTTATACCCTTCTGCCTTTTGCAGGAAAATAAGCAACATTTATGCAAAAAGGTACTGGAGCTTGAGCAGGAGATATATGAATTAAAGGAGGAAAATTCCATCCTCAAGCGTAAGCTGAGGAAGAAGGATAACTCTACTTCATCACCACCACCTCCTTCTTCATCACCAAAAGAAAATTGAGTATCGGGTATGGGCACTCCCCCTTGGCTTCCGCCAAGCATGGGGGAGGTGCCCCGGTATCGTATCACCCCCACTATCTTTTTCTTTTACTTATCTTAGTTCGATCCATAGTTATCTTTTGCTTTAGATGAATAAAAGTTTAGTTCGATCCTTTCTTTTTGAAATTTTTCTTAGTGATCTATCCTTGTAATCGTGTGCGAGATATATAATAAAGTTTAGTTTGAGTTTATACTTTTTTACTTTTGTGTTCCAATAAAAAGAAAGGAAATAAATGAAAAATATCATATGCTAATCTTATGGTAGGTGATGACACCACATAAGGAAAAGTATAACTTGGAAATTTTATTAGAGATTGACAAACATAACATTGGCCAATGATGCAACTCATGAAAGAATTAATAAGGGAAGAGAAGATCCAAATATAAATACACTATCCTGGAAATCTTTTGTGATTGTGAGCTCCCATCAAAATATTATATGCCAAAATTGTTGACGTTGGACAAGGAAGACAACACAATGATTTATGTTTGTTCATATTCACATAGAAGTTATATTGTCATAGATCCTTCAACATGTGGTCCTTGCCCCTATCTTTGCTAGCCAAAAATTCCGCACTAAGTAGAGATACTAATTGTGCATCCAAAAAGCCTTAAACCCAAATCTTATTTTCAAGTGTCCACCATACCTACCTAAGGATTGAGTAATATCCTTCAAGTAAGTTTTCATCAGTGCAAGATGGTAATAAAAATTGCTTCTAAAAGTGTGAGATCAATTAGTGTAACAGAAAATTGAGCGTTGTACGAACTTGTGAAGGTGAAGAATAAAAGCGATAGAGTGCATAATAAAGGTTGCCATTACAAGGGGAAATACAACATGATGTTCTTTTGCACTAAGGGGTTGAGCATTCAAACAAATAAGGGCATGGCAACCTCTGCTTCCCTCTGCGAAGGGCTTATCTTTTACTTTCATGTATTTACTTTTATGATAGAGTCAAAGTTTTTCTCTCTATTCCTTTTTATTTTTCTCCTTTGGCAAGCATCATGTGGTGAGGAAAGATCTAGGCACATATGTCCAGTTGAATATGGGTAGCATGAGTTATTATTGTTGACATCACCCTTGAGGTGAATACGTTGGGAGGCGAAACTATAAGCCCCTATCTTTCTATGTGTTCAGTTGAAACGTTTTGCTCATGTGTATGCGGTGAGTGTTAGCAATCATAGAAGACTATATGATGGTGGAGTATATGGAATTGCCTAAAGGCTCCAATACGAGACCCTTCCTGGAAATATGATGAATTGTAGTTACAAAGTTGACTAAGAACATAGTTTGTTGGTTTCTAATAGATTTTATGCTTTATACTTCGATACTGCAATGAATTGTTACTTATTCATGAGAAGTCTATGATAAAAGTTCTATGATGAAAGCCTTATGTTTAAGTTTCTTGTTGTTATAATAATGTACATGATGCTTCTATGTCCGTATTTTTATTATCGACACCTCTCTCTCTCTAAGCATGTGGACATGTTTTTCGATTTCGGTTTTTGCTTGAGGATAAGCGAGGTCTAAGCTTGGGGGAGTTGATACGTCCATTTTGCATCATGTTTACCTACTGTTATTTATGATGTTTTTCAAGGAAATATGCCCTACAGGCAATAATAAAGTTGTTCTTTATATTTCGTTATATCATCATAAATGTTTATTATTCATGCTAGAATTGTATTAACCGGAAACTTAGTACATGTGTGAATACATAGAGAAACAAAGTGTCCCTAGTATGCCTCTACTAGACTAGGTCGTTAATCAAAGATGGTTAATTTTCCTGACCATAGACATGTGTTATCATTTGATGAACGGGATCACATCATTAGAGAATGATGTGATGGACAAGTCCCATCCATTATCTTAGCATAATGATTGTTTAGTTCTATTGCTATTGCTTTCTTCATGACTTATATATGTTCCTCTGACTATGAGATTAGGTAACTCCCGAATACCGAAGGAACACCTTGTGTGCTATCAAACGTCACAATGTAACTGGGTGATTATAAAGATGCTCTATAGGTGTCTCTGATAGTGTCTGTTGAGTTGGCATAGATCGAGATTAGGATTTGTCACTCCATGTATCAGAGAGGTATCTCTGGGCCCTCTTGGTAATGCACATCACTATGAACCTTGCAAGAAATGTGTATAATGAGTTAGCCATGGGATGATGTATTAGGGAACGAGTAAAGTGACTTTCCGGTAACGAGATTGAACTAGGTATGATGATACCGACGAGCGAATCTCAGACAAGTAACATACCGATGACAAAGGGAACAACATATGTTGTTATGCGGTTTGACTGATAACGATCTTCGTAGAATATGTAGGAGCCAATATGAGAATCTAGGTTCCGCTATTGGTTATTGACCGAAGATATGTCTCGGTCATGTCTACATAGTTGTCGAACCCGTAGGGTCCGCACGCTTAACGTTCGATGACGATTTGTATTATGAGTTATGTAATTTGATGAACCGGAGTTTGTTAGGAGTCCCGAATGAGATCACGGACATGACGAGGAGTTTTGAAATGGTTGAGACATAAATATTGATATATTGGAAGGTTATGTTTGGACACCAGAATGGTTTCGGAAAGGTTTGGGCAATTTTTGGAGTACGAGGGGTTAGCGGACCCCCCGGGAGTTAATGGGCCTTCATGGGCCTTAGTTGAGAGAGGAGGCGGCGGCCAGGTGGTGGCGCGCGCCCCTAAGCCCAAACCGAATTGGACTAGAGTTGGGGGGGGGGGCGGCCCCCCTTTCCTTCTCTCCTCCTCCTCCTTCCCTCCTTCTCCTAGTGGGAATTGGAAACGGGGGGCGAATCCTAGTTGGACCGGGAGTCCATGTAGGACTCCCCCCCCCCAAGGCGCGCCCCCCTTGGGCGGCCACCTCTCCTCCCCCCTTTATATACGTGGGAGCTGGCACCCCAAAGACACACCAAGTCTTCTCTTAGCCATGTGCAGTGCCCCCCTCCACAGTTACACACCTCGGTCATATCGTCGTAGTGCTTAGGCGAAGCCCTATGCTGGTAACTTCATTATCACCGTCACCACGCCATCGTGCTGACGGAACTCTCCCTCGTCCTCAACTAGATCAAGAGATCGAGGGACTTCATTAAGTTAAACATGTGTTGAATGCGGAGGTGCCGTATGTTCGGTGCTTGGATCGGATGGATCGCGAAGAGGTTCGACTACATCAACCACATTACTAAATGCTTCCGCTTTCCGTCTATGAGGGTATGTGGACACACTCTCCACGCTTGTTGCTATGCTTCTCCTAGATAGATCTTGCGTGATCGTAGGATTTTTTAAAATACCACGTTCCCCAACAGTGGCATCCAAGCCAGGTCTATGCGTAGATGTTATATGCATGAGTAGAACACAAAGAGTTGCGGATGATAATAGTCATACTACTTACTAGCAACGTCTTACTTTGATTCGGCGGTATTGTTGGATGAGGCGGCCCGGACTGACATTACATGACCGCATTCATGAGACTGGTTCCACCGACGTGCTTCGCACACAGGTGGCTAGCGGGTATCTGTTTCTCCAACTTTAGTTGAATCGAGTTTGACTACGCCCGGTCCTTGTTGAAGGTTAAAACAACACACTTGACAAAAAATCGTTGTGGTTTTGATACATAGGTAAGAACGGTTCTTGCTAGAAGCCCGTAGCAGCCACGTAAAACTTGCAACAACAAAGTAGAGGACGTCTAATTTTTTTTGCAGGGCATGTTGTGATGTGATATGGTCAAGATGTGATGAGATATAAATTGTTGTATGAGATTATCATGTTTTGTAACAGTTATCGGCAACTGGCAGGAGCCATATGGTTGTCTCTTTATTGTATGAAATGTAATCACCATGTAATTGCTTTACTTTATCACTAAGCGGTAGTGATAGTCGTAGAAGCAATAGTTGGCGAGACGACAATGATGCTACGATGGAGATCAAGGTGTCAAGCCGGCGATGATGGTGATAGTGACGGTGCTTCTGAGATGGAGATCAAAGGCACAAGATGATGATGGCCATATCATATGGCTTATGTTGATTGCATGTGATGTTTATCTTTTATGCATCTTATTTTGCTTAGTACGGCGGTAGCATTATAAGATGATCTCTCACTAAATTTCATGGTATATGTGTTCTCCCTGAGTATGCACTGTTGCTACAGTTCATTGTGCCGAGACACCACGTGATGATCGGGTGTGATAAGCTCTACGTTCACATACAACAGGTGCAAGCCAGTTTTGCACACGCAAAATACTCGGGTTAAACTTGACGAGCCTAGCATATGCAGATATGTCCTCGGAACACTTAGACCGAAAGGTCGAACATGAATCATATAGTAGATATGATCAACATAGTGATGTTCACCGTTGAAAACTACTCCATCTCACGTGATGATCGGACATGGTTTAGTTGATATGGATCATGTGATCATTTAGATGACTAGAGAGATGTCTAGCTAAGTGGGAGTTCTTAAGTAATATGATTAATTGAACTTTAGTTTATCATGAACACAGTACCTGATAGTATTTTGCAAGTCTATGTTGTTGTAGATCAATGGCCCGTGCTACCGTTCCTTTGAATTTTAATGCGTTCCTAGAGAAAGCTAAGTCGAAAGATGATGGTACCAACTACACGGCCTGTGTCCGTAACTTGAGGGTAATCCTCATTGCTGCACAGAAGAATTATGTCCTGGAAGCACCGCTAGGTGCAAGACCCACTGCAGGAGCAACTCCGGACGTTATGAACATCTAGCAGAGCAAAGCTGACGACTACTCGATAGTTCAGTGTGCCATGCTTTACGGCTTATAACCGGGACTTCAACGACGTTTTGAATGTCATGGAGCATATGAGATGTTCTAGGAGTTGAAGTTAATATTTCAAGCAAATGCCCGGATTGAGAGATATGAAGTCTCCAATAAGTTCTACAACTGCAAGATGGAGGATAATAGTTCTGTCAGTGAACATATACTCAGAATGTCTGGGTACCACAACCACTTGACTCAACTAGGAGTTAATCTTCCTAATGATAGTGTCATTGACAGAGTTCTTCAATCACTGCAACCAAGCTACAAAAGCTTCATGATGAACTATAATATGCAAGGGATGGATAAGACAATTCCCGAGCACTTTGCAATGGTAAAGGTTGCGGAGGTAGAAATCAAGAAGTAGCATCAAGTGTTGATGGTTAACAAGACAACTATTTTCAAGAAGAAGGGAAAATGGAAGAAGGGGAACTTCAAGAAGAACAGCAAGCAAGTTGCTGCTCAAGTGAAGAAGCCCAAGTCTGGACCTAAGCCTGAGACTGAGTGCTTCTACTGCGAAGGGATTGGTCACTAGAAGCGGAACTGCCAAAAGTATTTGGCAGACAAGAAGGATGGAAAAGTGAAAGGTATATTTGATATACATGTTATTGATGTGTACCTTACTAACGCTCGTAGTAGCGCCTGGGTATTTGATACTGGTTCTGTTGCTCATATTTGCAACTCGAATCAGGGGCTATGGATTAAACGAAGATTGGCTAAGGACGAGGTGATGATAACCCACAAGTATAGGTGATCGCAACAGTTTTCGAGGGTAGAGTACTCAACCCAAATTTATTGATTCGACACAAGGGGAGCCAAAGAATATTCTCAAGTATTAGCAGTTGAGTTGTGAATTCGACCACACCTGGAAACTTAATATCTGCAGCAAGGTATTTAGTAGCAAAGTAGTATGATAGTAGTGGTAATGGTAGCAAAAGGTAACGATAGCAAAAGTAATGTTTTTGGTATTTTGTAGTGACTGTAACAATAGCAACGGAAAAATAAATAACGAAAGAACAATATATGGAAAGCTCGTAGGCAATGGATCGGTGACAGAGAATTATGCCATATGTGGTTCAACATGTAACAGTCATAACCTAGGGTGAAACAGAACTAGCTCCAATTCATCAATGTAATGTAGGCATGTATTCCAAATATAGTCATACGTGCTTATGGAAAAGAACTTGCATGACATCTTTTGTCCTACCCTCCCGTGGCAGCGGGGTCCTAGCGGAAACTAAGGGATATTAAGGCCTCCTTTTAATAGAGTACCGGACCAAAGCATTAACACATAGTGAATACATGAACTCCTCAAACTACGGTCATCGCCGGGAGTGGTCCCGACTATTGTCACTTCGGGGTTGCCCGATCATAACACATAGTAGGTGACTATAGACTTGCAAGATAGGATCAAGAACTCACATATATTCATGAAAACATAATAGGTTCAGATCTGAAATCATGGCACTCGGGCCCTAGTGACAAGCATTAAGCATAGCAAAGTCATAGCAACATCAATCTCAGAACATAGTGGATACTAGGGATCAAACCCTAACAAAACTAACTCGATTACATGATAAATTTCATCCAACCCATCACCGTCCAGCAAGCCTACGATGGAATTACTCACGCACGACGGTGAGCATCATGAAATTGGTGATGGAGGATGGTTGAAGATGACGATGGCGATGGATTCCCCTCTCCGGAGCCCCGAACGGACTCCAGATCAGCCCTCCCGAGAGAGTTTAGGGCTTGGTGGTGGATTTGTATTGTAAAACGCGATGAATACTTCTCTCTAATTTTTCTCTCTCCGAACACGAATATATAGAGTTGGAGTTGAGGTCGGAGGAGCTCCAGGGGCCCACGAGGTAGGGGGCGCGCCCAAGGGGCAGGCATGGCCCCCACCCTCGTGGCTAGGATGTGGCCCCCCTGGTCTTGATCTTTTGCCATTATTTTTTATTATTTCCAAAAATAATCTCCGTGAAGTTTCAGGTCATTCCGAGATCTTTTGTTTCTGCACATAAATAACACCATGGCAATTCTACTGAAAACAGCGTCAGTCTGGGTTAGTTCCATTCAAATCATGCAAGTTAGAGTCCAAAACAAGGGCAAAAGTGTTTGGAAAAGTAGAAACGACGGAGACGTATCAACTCCCCCAAGCTTAAACCTTTGCTTGTCCTGAAACAATTCAGTTGACAAACTGAAAGTGATAAAGAAAAACTTTTACAAACTCTGTTTGCTCTTGTTGTTGTAAATATGTAAAGCCAACATTCAAGTTTTCAGCAAAGTTTATAAACTAACCATATTCACAATAACGCTTAGGTCTCATGTTTACTCATATCAATGGCATAATCAACTAGCGAGCAATAATAATAAATCTCGGATGACAACACTTTCTCAAAACAATCATAATATGATATAACAGGATGGTATCTCGCTAGCCCTTTCTGTGACCGCAAAACATAAATGCAGAGCACCTTTAAAGATCAAGGACTGACTAGACATTGTAATTCATGGTAAAAGAGATCCAGTCAAGTCATACTCAATGTAAACTAACAGTAATGAATGCAAATGACAGCGGTGCTCTCCAACTGGTGCTTTTTAATAAGAGGATGATGACTCAACATAAAAGTAAATAGATAGGCCCTTCGTAGAGGGAAGCAGGAT
Source organism: Triticum aestivum (assembly GCF_018294505.1). Lineage (NCBI taxonomy): Eukaryota > Viridiplantae > Streptophyta > Magnoliopsida > Poales > Poaceae > Triticum > Triticum aestivum. The sequence continues at coordinate 138,695,528 of NC_057809.1, read as the reverse complement.
TTGTAGAGGTGCCAGAGCTCAATTTTGAAATAGAGATGAATAATATTTTGAGCGGTATACTTTCATTGTCAGCATAACAACCAAGAGATGGCGATATCTTCCATGCTACACACATTATAGGCAGTTCCCAAACAGAATGGTAAAGTTTATACTCCCCCTCCACCAACAAGCATCAATCCATGGCTTGCTCGAAACAACGAGTGCCTCCAACTAACAAGAGTCCCAGGGCGAGTTTTGTTTGCAAATTTTTTGATTTGATTTGCATAAAGCATGGGACTGGGCATCCCGGTGACCAGCCATTTTCTCGTGAGTGAGGAGCGGAGTCCACTCCTCTTGAGAATAACCCGCCTTACATGGAAGATACGGACAACCCTAGTTGATACATGAGCTATTTGAGCATACAAAACATGATATTTATTTGAAGGTTTAGAGTTTGGCACATACAAATTTACTTGGAACGGCAGGTAGATACCGCATATAGGAAGGTATAGTGGACTCATATGGCATAACTTTGGGGTTTATGGAATTGGATGCACAAGCAGTATTCCCGCTTAGTACAGGTGAAGGCTAGAAAAAGACTGGGAAGCGACCAACTATAGAGCGACAATTGCCATGAACATGCATTAAAGTCAATGAACATTGAGTGCAAGCATGAGTAGGATATAATCCACCATGAACATAAATATCATGAAGACTATGTTGATTTTGTTTCAACTACATGCGTGAACATGTGCCAAGTCAAGTCACTTAAATCATTCAAAAGAGGATACCACCCTATCATACGACATCACAACTATTTTAATAGCATGCTGGTATGCAAGGTAAACCATTATAAGCTCCTAGCTAATTAAGCATGTCATAAGAAACTATGATCTCTAATTGTCATCGCAAACATGTTTATTCATAATAGGCTGAATCAGGAACGATGAACTAATCATATTTACAAAAACAAGAGAGGTCGAGTTCGTACCAGCTTCTCCCATCTCAATCAGTTCATCATATATCGTCATAAATGCCTTTCACTTGCACAACCGAATGATGTGGATAATAATAATAGTGCACGTGCATTGGACTAAGCTGGAATCTAAAGCATTCAATAAACAGGAGAAGACAAGGCAATATGGGCTCTTTTGTCAGATCAACAATAATGCATATAAGATCCACTTCAACAATGTAATCATGATCTTCTCCTATCGACCCCCAAAGAAAAGAAAAGAAATAAAACTATATACATGGGAAAGCTCCCAACAAGCAAAAGAAGAACAAGAAATCTCTTTGGGTTTTCTTTTTAATTACTACTACAAGCATGGAAAGTAAACTAATTAAAAGCTACAACTAATTTTTTGTTTTGTTTTTCTTAAGGTTTATTAAACACACAAGAAGAAAGCAATAAAAGGAAATAAACTAGCATGGATATTACAATGAAAAAGCATGAGCACCCACATCTAGCAATGAGTGTGTGAACATGAATGTAATGTCGGTGAGAAATACGTACTCCCCCAAGCTTAGGCTTTTGGCCTAAGTTGGTCTATGGCCACGGCTGGCCTGGCGGATATCAAAAGTAATAGTCGGGGTCGTACTATGATGCAACAGTCATTGCATCATGGGCTGCAGCTTGGAGGCGAGCTATCTCAGCTCTCCTCTTATACTCTTCCGCCTCCTCTCTCGTTATAAAATGTCTCCCTTTTGCCTGAAATTCAAAGAAAGTAGAAGCAGGGAGAGCGACGTGATAGGTGCGTCGTGTGTCAAAGATTAGTCAGTACTGGAGGAACTGATCATTCCTCTCAACAAACTGATGACGAACCATAGCCTCATAATCCAAATAAGCAGGAGGCAACTCAATATCATCCTCACATATGGTTATACCAAGAAAATTAGCTATGCGGGTTGCATAAATTCCACCAAAGAAATCTCCATTAAATCTATTAAGATGCAACCTATGTGCAACAATGGCTCCCAAATTATAAGATTTATCTCCTAACATAGCACTCCTAAGAATACTGAGGTCAGGGACACACATGTGACATGCTTCATCTTTACCATTAATGCATCTACCTATGAAGAGAGCAAAATAATGTATAACAGGAAAGTGAATGCTCCCTATGGTAGCTTGTGTTATATTTTGGACTCTCCCACAGTTATACTAGCAAGAAAATCTCTAAACTCAGATTTGCGGGGTTCATTAGTACTACCCCATTGTGGAAGTTTGCAGGCAGTGGTAAAATCCTCTAAGTCTATAGTATAAGAATTTTCATAAAGTTCAAACAGGACAGTATGAGAATTGCGTGAAGATGAAAATTCAAACCTCTTCACAAAGGAACTAGTGAGATAGTGGTACTGACGGCACTTTTCTGCCTCGAAGCTCACAAGATCAGCATTACGCAAATGTGCGTTAAATTCTTCCTTAATTCCTGCTCGATCCATGAAGTCCTCTGAATGCCATTCACAAGGCCGCACTGGAGCGTCCCTTGGTGGCTCATCATCAGAATCACGCATTGCAAGCCTGGGTCCTTGTTTCCTTGAAGAACCACCTTGGTACATTTTCCTTAACATATTTCTTCCTCTGAAAATTTTCTGAAATTTTTAGTAACTTCAAAATAAAAGTGAACCAAACTCAACAAAATTGATAGAAACTACTCCTACAAGTGCCTAGAGCCTATATCATGCATCAAAACTACTTGGAACGATATACATTTGACATGCAAGCTCAAGAACAGGGTCACCTAAGCAGCAAAAATATGCAATGAATAAAGCACTAGAACAAAAACTAATTTGACCAATGAAGGAGTCACATACCAAGGAACAATCCCACAAAGCAGTTTTGTGAGAGGTGCCTTGAGCAAGGAGATCGAAAATCACAGCAAAAGGGGCTAGAACTCGTGCTTGAGCTGGATAATGGTGTTTGTGGGGGGAAGACGGAGTGTGTGGGTGCAGGAATATGTGGAGGAGGGCCACCATGGGCCCACGATGCAGGGGGCGCGCCTAGGGGGGTAGGGCGCGCCCTCCACCCTCGTGGCCAGGTGGATGCCCCCTGCTGTGTTCTCAGTGCCAAATATTCTCAAATATTCCAGAAAAAAATCATATTTAACTTTCAGGGCATTTGGAGAACTTTTATTTTTGGGGTATTTTTATATTGCACGGATAATTCAGGTAACAGACTGAAAATACTATTTTTTACTTTATTTAATATAAATAACAAAAGGTAAAAGGAGGGCACAGAAGGTTGTGCTTTGTAACTTCATCCATCTCATGATCATCAAAACGAATCCATTAACAAGGTTGATCAAGTCTTGTTAACAAACTCATTCCGAATAACATGGAACCGGAGAAATTTCTAATAACACTATGTTACCTCAACGGGGATATGCACATCCCCAATAATTATAATATCATATTTCTTCTTGTCAGTAGGAAGAGGAAATTCAAAACCTCCAAAAATAATCGATGGAACTTTTCCAATAGAATTAATACTATGAACTTGAGGTTGTTTCCTCGGAAAGTGTACCATATGCTCATTACCATTAACATGAAAAGTGACATTGCCTTTGGTGCAATCAATAATAGATCCTGTAGTATTCAAAAAGGTTCTTCCAAGAATAATAGACATACTATCGTCCTCGGGAATATCAAGAATAACAAAGTCCGTTAAAATAGTAACATTTACAACCACAACAGGCACATCCTCACAAATACCGATAGGTATAGCAGTTGATTTATCAACCATTTGCAAAGATATTTCAGTAGGTGTCAACTTATTTAAATCAAGTCTATGATATAAAGAGAGAGGCATAACACTAACACCGGCTCCAAGATCACATAAAGCAGTTTTAACATAATTTCTTTTAATGGAGCATGGTATAGTGGGTACTCCTGGGTCTCCTAACTTCCTAGGTATTCCACCCTTAAAAGTGTAATTAGCAAGCATGGTGGAAATTTCAGCTTCCGGTATCTTTCTTTTATTAGTAACAATTTCTTTCATGTACTTAGCATAAGGATTCATTTTGAGCATATCAGTTAATCGCATACGCAAAAAGATAGGTATAATCATTTCAGCAAAGCGCTCAAAATCCTCATCATCCTTGGGGGAGTCCTGGATTAGGGGGTGTTCGGGTAGCCGGACTATACCTTCAGCCGGACTCCTGGACTATGAAGATACAAGATTGAAGACTTCGTCCCGTGTCCGGATGGGACTTTCCTTGGCGTGGAAGGCAAGCTTGGCGATGCGGATATTCAAGATCTCCTACCATTGTAACCGACTTTATGTAACCCTAACCCTATCCGGTGTCTATATAAACCGGAGGGTTGTAGTCCGTAGGCAATCAACTCCATACACAACAATCATACCATAGGCTAGCTTCTAGGGTTTAGCCTCCTTGATCTCGTGGTAGATCTACTCTTGTACTACTCATATCATCAATATTAATCAAGCAGGAGTAGGGTATTAGCTCCATCGAGAGGGCCCGAACCTGGGTAAAAAACATCGTGTCCCTTGTCTCCTGTTACCATCCGGCCTTGACGCACACTTCGGGACCCCCTACTCGAGATCCGCTGGTTTTGACACTGACATTGGTGCTTTCATTGAGAGTTCCTCTGTGTCGTCGCCTTTAGGCCCGACGGCTCCTTTGGTCATCAACAATGATACAGTCCAGGGTGAGACTTTTCTCCCCGGACTGATCTTCGTCTTCGGCGGCTTCGCTCTGCGGGCCAATTCGCTCGGCCACCTTGAGCAGATCGAAAGCTACGCCCCTGGCCGTCAGGTCAGGTTTGGAAGCCTAAACTACACGGCTGACATCCACGGGGACTTCATCTTCGACGGATTCAAGCCATAGCCAAGCGCGCCGCACTGTCTCGATGGACATGATATAGCTTTGCCGCCGAACAGCGCCTTGGAGGCTGCACACGCATTGGTTTCGGCCATTGATTCGGAGCCTACTGCGCCGATCGAGGATCGGCGGTTGGACGCTGCCTTAGGGGCTGCGATCTCAGAGGCGATCGAGCCGACCTCCAGCCCCGCACTCTGCACGACCCGTGACTCCGAGGATCCGGACTCCTCCCCGGACTCCGAACCCCCCGCGCCCCTGCCAATCGAATCCGATTGGGCGCCGATAATGGAGTTCACCGCCGCAGACATCTTTCAGCATTCGCCTTTTGGCGACATCCTGAATTCCCTTAAGTCTCTCTCTTTATCAGGAGAGCCCTGGCTGGACTACGCTCAGCGAGGGTGGGATACAGACGATGAAGAAATTCAAAGCCCACCCACCACCCACTTTATAGCCACTATCGACAATCTAACCGACATGCTTGACTTCAGCTCCGAAGACATCTACGACATGGACGACGATGTAGGAGACGAACAGGAACCAGCACCTGTAGGGCGCTGGAAGGCCACCTCGTCATATGACATATATATGGTGGATACTCCAAAAGATGGAGATGGCGATGGAACAGGGGGGGATGACGCCCCCAAGAAACAGCCAAAGCGCCGGTGTCAGCGGCACCGCTCTAAATCCCGCCAAAGCAAAAACGGTGATTCCGGCACGGGAGATAATACTACCCCGGATAGCGCCGAAGAACACCCACCTCAACAAGATTCGGCATAGGAAGATGGAGAAGCCAGCCCTCATGAGAGAGCGGCAGACTGAGAGGTCGAGGATGATAACTATACGCCTCCCTCCGAAGACAAGGCAAGCCTCGATGACGACGAATTCGTCATACCATCAGACCCCGCCGAACAAGAGCGTTTTAAACGCAGGCTTTTAGCCACGGCAAGCAGCCTCAAGAAAAAGCAGCAATAGCTTAGAGCTGCCCAAGATTTGCTAGCTGACAGATGGACTGAAGTCCTTGCGGCCGAAGAGTATGAACTCGAACGCCCCTCCAAGAGTTACCCGAAGCGCAGGCCGCTACCCTCGATCAGAGGAGGAAGCACCTACATCACCAGCGCATGACATGGCAGACCGGCCACCTCGCGGCCGCGACAGAGAGGCCTCTCGGCCCTCCACCCAAGCCATGCCCCGACGCCGCTCAACTAAGGCACGGGAAAATGCGCCCGACCTGCGAGACATACTGGAGGATAAGGCAAGACAAACAAGATCGATCTACGGATCGCGCAGGCGCCCTACGGCATGTGACAATGATCTTCACTCCGGATACAACAAATCCGGCCGGGCCGAACACAACAGACATAGCTCTTCCGAGCTGCGTCGTGATATAGCCCAGTACAGAGGCGCCGCACACCCGCTATGCTTCACGAATGAAGTAATGGATCATAAAATCCCAGAGGGTTTCAAACCCGTAAACATCGAATCATACGATGGCACAACAGATCCGGCGGTATGGATCGAGGATTATCTCCTTCACATCCACATGGCACGCGGCGATGATCTACACGCCATCAAATACCTCCCGCTCAAACTTAAAGGACTGGCCCGGCATTGGCTTAACAACTTGCCAGCAGACTCAATCGGTTCTTGGGAGGACCTGGAAGCCGCATTCCTCAACAACTTCCAGGGCACTTACGTGCGACCGCCGGATGCCGATGACTTAAGCCACATAATTCAGCAGCCAGAGGAATCGGCCAGACAATTCTGGACACGGTTCCTAACAAAGAAAAACCAGATAGTCGACTGTCCGAAAGAAGAGGCCCTAGCAGCCTTCAAGCATAACATCCGCGACGAGTGGCTTGCCCGGCACCTGGGACAGGAAAAGCTGAAATCCATGGCAGCCCTCACGACACTCATGACCCGCTTTTGCGCGGGAGAAGACAGCTGGCTAGCTCGCAGTAACAACTTATCAAAGAACCCTGGTAATTTGGATACCAAGGACAAAAGTGACAGGACACGTCAGAATAAGCAAAAACGCCGCGTTAATAGCGACAACAATGAAGACATGGCAGTCAATGCCGGATTCAAAGGCTATAAATCCGGTCAGCGGAAAAAGCCATTCAAAAAGAATACTCAGGGCCCGTCCAGTTTGGACCAAATACTCGATCGCTTGTGCCAGATACATGGCACCCCCAAAAGGCCAGCCAATCACACTAACAGGGATTGTTGGGTGTTCAAGCAGGCAGGCAAGTTAAGGGCCGAAAACAGAGACAAGGGGCTGCACAGCGACAACGAGGAGCCCAAGCTGCCGAACAATAATGGACAGAAGGGCTTTCCCCCACAAGTGCGGACGGGTAACATGATATACGCAACCCGCATTCCCAAGCAGGAGCGGAAGCGTGCGCTACGGGACGTATACGCGATAGAGCCAGTCGCCCCAAAGTTCAACCCATGGTCCTCCTGCCCGATCACTTTTGATCGAAGGGACCATCCCACTAGCATCCGTCATGGTGGCTTCGCCGCATTGGTTCTCGACCCAATCATCGATGGATTTCATCTCACAAGAGTCCTCATGGACGGCGGCAGTAGCCTGAACCTGCTTTATCAGGATACAGTGCAGAAAATGGGCATAGATCCCTCAAGGATTAAGCCCACAAGAACGACCTTTAAAGGCGTTATACCAGGTGTAGAAGCCAACTGTACAGGCTCAGTAACACTTGACGTGGTCTTCGGATCCCCGTACAATTTCCGAAGCGAAGAGTTAATCTTCGATATAGTCCCGTTTCGCAGTGGCTATCACGCCCTGCTCGGACGAACCGCATTTGCAAAGTTCAATGCGGTGCCACACTACGCATATCTAAAGCTCAAGATGCCAGGCCCTCGAGGAGTAATTACGGTCAACGGAAACACTGAACGCTCCCTCCGTACGGAGGAGCATACGGCGGCTCTCGCAGCGGAGGTACAAAGTAGCCTTCTCAGGCAATTCTCCAGTCTGGCCATTAAAAAGCCAGACACTGCCAAGCGCGCCCGGAGTAACCCACAGCAGGACTACCTGGCACACTCTGAGCAAGCGTAGCAATGCGGCCCCAACCCCAGCTTTCGCGACATAGCGAAACCAGTACCTCGCGTACATAACTACGCCCTTGAAATACCATGGGCATAGGGGAAGGGGCACAATAACGGCACACCCAAAATAGGGCTTAAAACGTACTAGGGGCTGCCGGATTCTTTTTTTTAATTTTTTCTTACTTTCAGGACTCCATACTTCGGACGACCTGTTCGGCAATTCGACTGCCGCACAAACGATGCAAGATCCAGGGAGGCAGCCAAGCCATGCCGCATTATGGAACCCCCAGGTGGTCTCTGTTACGAGCGGTATACCTGTTTTAAATACAATTCCGCGACCTGCCCCTGGTCAGGACATACTGAATAGTCCAATATCTTTTGCTTACCGCACTATTTGTATCGTTCGGCTTTGATAAATAGCCTCTCTATAAACAATGCATAGCCTTTGTCTATTTTCTGCATTACTCTCTTTTACATATGTTCATTAATGACATGTTGCACCTGTACACTGTGGTACGACAAGTACGCCATGGGCTTCAGTACCCTTTAATATGGTGTGAGAAGTCCGTACACTTTCACATGTGCGGCACCCCGAACTTATAGCACTATATGCATCGGCTCCGAATCATGATTTGGGTCAATAGTTGGGTTTGCCCGGCTCCTATGTTTTGGTGCCTTATGTTCTGCTATATCGGCTAAGGTAGCACTAGGAGAACCACTGCGATTGTGCCCCGGTTGAGCTGGGTTAAGCACCTCAGTGGAGAAAGCTAAAACTGACTGTCATGATGAGGCGAGAGACCGGTCGCTGTTCGAGAGGTTTTTCGAGTCCCTAAAGACTTATGTCGCTTCGAGCGAGGAGCTGGATTTGTCCGGCCAAGGCGTGGATAGCGCCCCGAACTCGGTCTTCCGAACTAGGGGCTTTGCCGAAATTTAAAATTATAAAGTTCTATAGCTAAGTGAGAGTGTTCTAGCATTATAGTCCGATTGCCTGGTTCGTTGTGCTGAGCGCCTCCCTTGAAGGACCCAACTATGGGAAAAAGAGCGCTCAGGTTTATCTCGAACACCCCAGCACTAGTGGCATGGGGGCAGAAGCCGACGACTGGCCATCTCTCAATTTTTTGATAAACGGCCGCACAGAAAATAATATTTTAAATTCAACAAGCATTGCTTAAGCGCCTATGAACAAGTTTTCGGCGCACAGGATAAAAACGAGCGAGTTTATTCAAAAATTACATCCTTGGTACATTCATCCGCCACAAGGCGGGCACCCGCAAGAACATCCTTGTAATAGTTCTCGGGCTTGCGATGCTCCTTCCCCGGCGGCGGCCCGTCCTTCACAAGCTTCTCACCGTCCAGCTTACCCCAGTGCACCTTTGCACGGGCAAGGGCCCGACGGGCACCTTCGATGCAGACGGAGCGCTTGATGACCTCGAGCCTTGGACAGGCCTCCACCAGCCGCTGCACCAGCTCGAAGTAGCTCCCAGGCAGGGCCTCTTCGGGCCACAGCCGAACTATGAAGCCCTTCATGGCCTGTTCGGCCGCCTTGTGGAGCTCGACCAGCTGTTTCATCTGGTCGCTCAAGGGCACAGGGTGTCCGGCCTCAGCATACTGAGACCAGAACATCTTTTCCGTCGAGCTGCCCTCTTCAGCTCGGTAGAATGCGGCGGCGGCGGATACGTTGCGGGGAAGATCTGCGAATGCCCCTGGAGAACTCCGGATTCGGGTAAGTAACAACTAGTTTACTTTTATATTTCTGCTTTGCATAAAGAATGCCTTACCCGCTTCTATCTTCTTCATCTCCTCCAACTCTTGGAGGGCCTTTTGGGCTTCGGCCTTGGCAGACTTGGCAGTCTCAAGGGACGCCGCGAGCTCGGACGCTTGGGTCTTTGACTCAAGCTCCAAACTCTCATGTTTTTTCATGAGAGCCTGAAGCTCTTGCTGCACCTCGCCGACCTGAGCCCCAAGTTTCTCTCGCTCGGTGCACTCCGCGGCCGTTTTATTTTCGGCCTCGGACAGCGCCTGCTTGAGGGTTGCCGCCTCAGTTGTGGCCCCTATAATAAGCAGTGCAATCTTGTTATTTTTTGCAATCACGCCTCTCTATAGGCACTTTTTCTGTAAGGTATTTCCTACCTTCTTTTTCCTCGAGCTGCCGCTTGGCAAGGCCGAGCTCTTGCTCGGTCCGCTTGAGGTCCTGTTTCAGGACACCCACCTCCGCAGTCAGTGCGGCGGTGGATAGCAGCGAAGCCTGCACACGCATATTGACTCTTTATTGTTAGACTCCTGCGAAATTTACTAGATCCTCTATTCGGCTTTTCTTTCCGAACGCCAAACAAAGCATCAGGGGCTACTGTCTATGCAGTACTATTTTTACATATTTTTACTTACCTCGAAGCCTGTTAGAAGGCTAGCGCAAGCTTCAGTCAGTCCGCTCTTGGCGGACTGAACCTTCTGGATCACCGAACTCATAATATTATGGTGCCCCTCGTTGATGGAGACGCCGTCAAGCACCTCTAGCAGATTGTCCGGCACCTCCGGTTGGACGGAGGCCGCCGGCTCAGAAGGCTTGCTCCTCTTGGAAGGAGTTCGCCTACCGCGGTCCGGAACTGTGGAAGATTCCGGCGCGGTGTCCGGCACAAAGCCGGACTTGGAGCCCTGGGGGGCCTTATGCCCTTCACTCCTGGAGTCCAGGAGGTTGCCTTGCGGCTCCTCCGGGACCACCTCCTCCTGCCCCGGAGCTTGTTGCGACGCCACTTCGGCGTCGTCTACAGTGCGGGGGGAGACAGCGGGCGGAACTGAGTTCACGTCCGATGAGTCGAGGGAGCCGCCCGACGATTTGTCGAATTCGGCCCGGGGCGGACTGCATAATTACATTTGACATTAGGGAAAGCTGTGCAACAAAGGAACATCATGAGTTATTCTAATATCTGAACTTACGATTTCGCCGGACGCTTGGCCCTGTTTGGCCACTCCTCTTTGCCCTCTTCGGTGCTGGGGGCGTAGTCCGGCGGAGGGGTCTTCCTTTTCCTAGACCCCTCGGCCTCCCCCGTTGGGGCGGCCTTCCTCTTCTCTCCTCCCTCCGCGGGGGGGGGGGAGTTTTCTTCTTCCTCCTCGTTTTCGCGGGAGGAGGGCGTCTCGGACTCGTCGGATGACAAGTCCGACACCACCACGTTGCGGGCACTCTTTCAAGTCCCCGTGGTCTTCTTCTTCTTGGCCTTCTTCTCCGGCACCACATAAGGCGCCGAAACCAGCAGCTTCGCTAGTAGAGCTGGGGCCGAGTCTTCAGGCAGCGGAGCCGGACAATTAATCGGTCCGGATATCGCCCGCCAAGCCTGTCAAAGGTAAGGGAGTTTAGATCCCGCATAGAGTCAAACTATGAAAAAACTTAACATCCTGTAAAAGGTGAAAATAGCTTACCTCGCTAGCGTGACGCTGCGAGCTGTATCCGCGGTCCTCAGGAGCGGATGCGGGAGCATCGGCACCTTTGATTAGCGCCTTCCAGACGTCTTCATACGTCGTGCCGAAGAGCCTGTTAAGGGTTCGGTGCTGTGCCGGGTCGAACTCCCACAGAGTAAAGTCCTGTTGTTGACACGGGAGGATTCGACGAACAAGCATGACCTGGACTACATTTACAAGCCTGATTGGCTTGTTTACCAGGGACTGGACGCATGTCTTCAGTCCGGTCACCTCTTCCTCGTTACCCCACGATAGGCCCGTCTCTTTCCAGGTCATGAGCCGCGTGGGGGGTCCGGATCGGAACTCGGGGGCTGCGATCCATTTTGGATCGCGTGGCTCGGTGATGTAAAACCACCCGGCTTGCCACCCCTTTAGGGTCTCTACGAAGGAGCCCTCGAACCACAGGACGTTGGCAATCTTGCCCGCCATGGCGCCTCCGCACTCCGTCTGGCTGCCGCGCACCACCTTGGGCTTGACGTTGAAGGTCTTGAGCCAGAGGCCAAAATGGGTGCGGACGCGGAGGAAAGCCTCGCACACGACGATAAACGCCGAGATGTTGAGGATGAAGTTCGGGGCCAGATCATGGAAATCCAGGCCGTAGTAGAACATGAGCCCCCAGACGAATGGGTGAAGTGGAAAACCCAGTCCGCGGAGGTAGTGGGGAAGGAATACTACCCTCTCGTGAGGCCTTGGGGTGGGGAGGAGCTGCCCCTTCTCGGGAAGCCGGTGCGCGATGTCTTTGGACAAGTATCCGGCCTTCCTAAGCTTTTTGACGTCGCCCTCCGTGCCGGAGGAGACATTCCACTTGCCTCCCGCTCCGGACATTCCTGGAGAAGGTTGAGGTGGGAAGTGCAGGCTTGGGCGCTGGAGCTCGAGTGTGCAGGAGATGGATAGGCAAAGGAGGAAGAAGGCGTAGGTAAAAAGGTGGATCCTTATCCCCTTATATGGGCGGATGCGGTTGTGTGTCCCCACCTGCCTAGTAAAACTCGCTTGCCTCCCAAGCGCCGTGATAAGTGGCGCGGTTGGATTACCCACATCCGTATTGATGAGAATCCCGTAAAGGGGGTACATGATCTCTGCTTTGACAAGACGTGCCAAGGAAACCGCCTCGCAAAACATGCTGATGTGGAAAAGTAAAAACGATTCGAGTAAAGGACTTGGCTGTAGTCTGATGACGCACTGCGGAATACGTCAGCAGATTTGATTTGTGTTAATATTATTCTCTCTATGGCAATATGTGGGAGCTTATTTTGCAGAGCCGGACACTACTATTGGTGTTTACAATCTTCTATGAAGGACTTGGAGGAGGAACCCGCCTTGCAATGCCGAAGACAATTTGCACGCCGGACTCGTCGTCATTGAAGCCTGGTTTAGGGGCTACTGAGGGAGTCCTGGATTAGGGGGTGTTCGGGTAGCCGGACTATACCCTCAGCCAGACTCCTGGGCTATGAAGATACAAGATTGAAGACTTCGTCCCGTGTCCGGATGGGACTTTCCTTGGCGTGGAAGGCAAGCTTGGCGATGCGGATATTCAAGATCTCCTACCATTGTAACCAACTTTATGTAACCCTAACCCTACCCGGTGTCTATATAAACCGGAGGGTTGTAGTCCGTAGGCAATCAACTCCATACACAACAATCATACCGTAGGCTAGCTTCTAGGGTTTAGCCTCCTTGATCTCGTGGTAGATCTAATCTTGTACTACCCATATCATCAATATTAATCAAGCAGGAGTAGGGTATTACCTCCATCGAGAGGGCCCGAACCTGGGTAAAAAATATCGTGTCCCTTGACTCCTATTACCATCCAGCCTTGACGCACAGTTCGGGACCCCCTACCCGAGATCCGCCGGTTTTGACATCGACAATCCTGCTCCTTGGATGGTTTGGGAGGAAAAGGAATGGGTTTTTGAACCCATGGTTCTCTTTCTTTACCATGTTTCCTAGCAACAAAGTCTTTCTTATCATAACGTTGATTCTTTGGTTGTGGGTTATCAAGATCAACATCAGGTTCAATTTCTGTATCATTATCATTGCTAGGTTGAGCATCATCATGGACATTATCATTAACATCATCACTAGGTTCATGTTCATTACCAGATTGTGTTTCAGCATCAGAAATAGAAATATCATGTGGATTCTTAGGTGTTTCAGCAATAGGTTCACTAGAAGCATGCAAAGTCCTATCATTTTTCTTTTTCTTCCTTTTAAAAGGACTAGGTGCATCTATATTATTTCTCTGAGAATCTTGCTCAATTCTCTTAGGGTGGCCTTCAGGATATAAAGGTTCCTGAGTCATTTTAACAGTTCTAATAGCCACTCTAACAGCATACTCCTTATTCTTACTATTCAATTCATTGAGCAAATCATTTTGAGCTTTAAGTACTTGTTCTACTTGAGTGGTAACCATAGAAGCATGTTTGCTAATAAGTTTAAGTTCACCTACATTAGCCATATAATCACCCAAGTGTTCAAGCATATCAGCACTGTGTTTTAATTCTCTACCAAAATAAGCATTGAAGTCTTCTTGCTTGACCATAAATTTATCAAACTCATCTAAGCATGGGCTAGCAAACTTGGTGAATGGGATTTCAGCTTTATCATATCTATATAGAGAATTTACCTTTACTACCTGTGTCGGGTTATAAAGACCATGTGTTTCTTCAATAGGCGGTAAATTAAGACCATGTATTTCTTAAATAGGAGGTAAATTCTTAACATCTTCAACTTTAATACCCTTTTCTTTCATGGATTTCTTTGCCTCTTGCATATCTTCAGGACTGAGAAATAGAACACCCCTTTTCTTCGGAGTTGGTTTAGGAATAGGCTCAGGGGCTGGCTCAGGAAGTGTCCAATTATTTTCATTTGTCAACATATTATTCAATAAAATTTCAGCTTCATCCGGTGTTCTTTCCCTAAAAATAGAACCAACACAACTATCTAGGTAATCTCTGGAAGCATCGGTTAGTCCATTATAAAATATATCAAGTATTTCATTTTTCTTAGGAGGATGATCAGGCAGAGCATTAAGTAATTGGAGAAGCCTCCCCCAAGCTTGTGGGAGACTCTCTTCTTCAATTTTCACAAAATTATATATATCCCTTAAGGCAACTTGTTTCTTATGAGCAGGGAAATATTTAGCAGAGAAGTAATAACTCATGTCCTGGGGACTACGCACACAACTAGGATCAAGAGAATTAAACCATATCTTAGCATCACCCTTTAATGAGAACGGAAATATTTTAAGGATATAAAAGTAGCGAGTTCTCTCATCATTAGTGAACATGGTGGCTATATCATTTAATTTAGTAGGATGTGCCACAACAGTTTCAAATTCATAGCCATAAAAAGGATCAGATTCAACCAAAGTAATTATCTCAAGATCAATAGAGAATTCATAATCTTTATCAGTAACAAAGATAGGTGAAGTAGCATAAGCAGGATCATATTTCATTCTAGCATTCAGAGTTTTTTGTTTAAGCTTAGCTAATAATTTGTTAAGATCACTTCTATCATTGCAAGCAAGAAAGTCTCTTTTAGTTTCTTCATCCATAACATAGCCCACAGGCACAACAGGTAATTCATATTTATTAGGAGAGCCTTCATAATCACTTTCATCAGTATTATCCGTTTCAATAATTTCATTCTCTCTAGCCCTAGCGAGTTGTTCATCAAGAAATGCACCAAATGGCACAGTAGTATCAAGCATAGAAGTAGTTTCATCATAAGTATCATGCATACCAGAAGTGGCATCATCAATAATATGCGGCATATCAGAATTAATAGCAGAAGCAGGTTTAGGTGTCACAAGCTTACTCAAAACAGAAGGTGAATCAAGTGCAGAGCTAGATGGCAGTTCCTTACCTCCCCTCGTAGTTGAGGGATAAATCTTGGTTCTTGGATCTTTCAAGTTCTTCATAATGATAAGCAGATATAAATCCCAAGTGACTCAAAGAATAGAGCTATGCTCCCCGACAACGGCGCCAGAAAATAGTCTTGATAACCCACAAGTATAGGGGATCGCAATAGTTTTTGAGGGTACAATATTCAACCCAAATTTATTGATTCGACACAAGGGGAGCCAAAGAATATTCTCAAGTATTAGCAGTTGAGTTGTCAATTCAACCACACCTGGAAACTTAATATCTGCAGCAAGGTATTTAGTAGCAAAGTACTATGATAGTAGTGATAATGGTAGCAAAAGGTAACGATAGAAAAAGTAATGTTTTTGGTATTTTTTAGTGATTGTAACAATAGCAACGGAAAAGTAAATAAGAGAAGAACAACATATGGAAAGCTCGTAGGCAATGGATCGGTGATAGAGAATTATGCCAGATGTGGTTCATCATGTAACAGTCATAACCTAGGGTGACACAGAACTAGCTCCAATTCATCAATGTAATGTAGGCATGTATTCCGAATATAGTCATACGTGCTTATGGAAAAGAACTTGCATGACATCTTTTGTCCTGCCCTCCCGTGGCAGCGGGGTCCTAGCGGAAACTAAGGGATATTAAAGCCTCCTTTTAATAGAGTACCAGACCAAAGCATTAACACATAGTGAATACATGAACTCCCCAAACTACGACCATCACCGGGAGTGGTCCCGACTATTGTCACTTCGGGGTTGCCGGATCATAACACATAGTAGGTGACTATAGACTTGCAAGATAGGAACAAGAACTCACATATATTCTTGAAAACATAATAGGTTCAAATCTGAAATCATGGCACTCGGGCCCTAGTGACAAGCATTAAGCATAGCAAAGTCATAGCAACATCAATCTCAGAACATAGTGGATACTAGGGATCAAACCCTAACAAAACTAACTCGATTACATGATAAATCTCATCCAAGCCATCACCGTCCAGCAAGCCTACAATGGAATTACTCACGCACGGCAGTGAGCATCATGAAATTGGTGATGGAGGATGGTTGATGATGACGATGGTGATGGATTCCCCTCTCCGGAGCCCCGAACAGACTCCCGATCAGCCCTCCCGAGAGAGTTTAGGGCTTGGCGGTGGCTCCATATCGTAAAACGCGATGAATCCTTCTCTCTGATTTTTTCTCTCCGAACACGAATATATAGAGTTGGAGTTGAGGTCGGAGGAGCTCCAGGGGGCCCACGAGGTAGGGGGGCGCGCCCAGGGGGCAGGCGCGCCCCCACCCGCGTGGCTAGGGTGTGGGCCCCCTGGTCTTGATCTTTTACCAGTATTTTTTATTATTTCCAAAAATAATCTCCGTGAAGTTTTAGGTCATTCCGAGAACTTTTGTTTCTGCACATAAATAACACCATGGCAATTCTGCTGAAAACAGCGTCAGTCCGGGTTAGTTCCATTCAAATCATGCAAGTTAGAGTCCAAAACAAGGGAAAAAGTGTTTGGAAAAGTAGATACGTTGGAGACGTATCATCTCCCCCAAGCATATGAACTGTGGTTTGGCAAGAGACCCAAGTTGTTGTTTCTTAAAGTTTGGGGCTGCGATGCTTATGTGAAAAAGCTTCAACCTGATAAGCTCGAACCCTAATCGGAGAAATGTGTCTTCATATGATACCCAAAGGAGACTGTTGGGTACACCTTCTATCACAGATCTGAAGGCAAGATATTTGTTGCTAAGAATGAATCCTTCTAGAGAAGGAGTTTCTCTCAAAAGAAGTGAGTGGGAGGAAAGTAGAACTTGATGAGGTAATTGTACCTTCTCCCGAATTGGAAAGTAGTTCATCACAGAAATCAGTTCCAGTTATTCCTACACCAATTAGTTAGGAAGCTAATGATGATGATCATGAAACTTCTGATCAAGTTACTACCGAACCTCGTAGGTCAACCAGAGTAACATCCGCACCGGAGTGGTACGGTAATCCTGTTCTGGAGGTCATGTTACTTGACCATGACGAACCTACGAACTATGAGGAAGCGATGATGAGCCCAGATTCCGTGAAATGGCTTGAGGCCATGAAATATGAGATGGGATCCATGTACGAGAACAAAGTGTGGACTTTGATTGACTTGCCTGTTGATCGGCAAGCAATAGAGAATAAATCGATCTTCAAGAAGAAGACTGACGCTGACGGTAATGTTACTGTCTACAAAGCTCAACTTGTTGTGAAAGGTTTTCAAAAATTTCAAGGAGTTGACTACGATGAGACCTTCTCACCCGTAGAGATGCTTCAGTCTGTCCAAATCATGTTAGCAATTGCCGCATTTTATGATTATGAAATTTGGCAAATGGGTGTCAAAACTGCATTCCTTAATGGATATCTTAAAGAAGAGTTGTATATGATGCAACTAGAAGATTTTGTCGATCCAAAAGGTGCTAACAAAGTGTGCAAGCTCAAGCGATTCATTTATGGACTGGTGCAAGCCTCTCAGAGTTGGAATATACGCTTGATATTGTGATCAAAGCATATGGTTTTATACATACTTTTGGAGAAGACTATATTTACAAGAAAGTGAGTGGGAGCTCTGTAGCATTTCTGATATTATATGTGGATGTCATATTGTTGATCGGAAATGATACTGAATTTCTGAATAGCATAAAAGGATAATTGAATAAGAATTTTTCAATGAAGGACCTCGGTCAAGCTGCTTATATATTGGGCATCAAGATCTATAGAGATAGATCAAGATGCTCAATTGGACTTTCACAAAGCACATACCTTGATAAATTTTTGAAGAAGTTCAAAATGGATCAAGCAAAGAAAGGGTTCTTTCCTATGTTACAAGGTGTGAAGTTGAGTCAATCTCAATGCCCGACCACAGCAGAAGATAGAGAAAAAATGAAAGTCATTCCCTATGCCTCAGTTATAGGTTCTATCATGTATGCAATGCTATGTACCAGACCTGATGTGTGCCTTGCTATTAGTTTAGCAGGGAGGTACCAAAGTAATCCAGGAGTGGATCACTGGACAACGGTCAAGAACATCCTAAAATACCTAAAAAGGACTAAGGATATGTTTCTCGTTTATGGAGGTGACAAATAGCTCGTCGTAAATGGTAACGTCGGTGCAAGCTTTGACACTGATCCGGATGACTCTAAGTCACAAACCGGATACGTATTTATATTGAATGGTGGAGCTGTCAGTTGGTATGGTTCCAAGCAGAGCGTTGTGGCAGGATCTACGTGTGAAGCAGAGTACATAGCTACTTCGGAAGCAGCAAATGAAGGAGTCTATATGAAGGAGTTCATATCCGATCTAGGTGTAATACCTAGTGCATTGGGTCCAATGAAAGTCTTTTGTGACAGTACTGGAGCAATTGCCTTGGCGAAGGAATCCATATTTCAAAAGAGAACCAAACACATCAAGAGACGCTTCAATTCCATCTGCGATCAAGTCAAGGAGGGGGACATAGAGATTTGCAAGATACATACGGATCTGGATGTCGTAGACCTGTTGACTAAGCCTCTCTCATGAGCAAAACATGATAAGCACCAAGAGTCCATGGGTATTAAAATCATTACAATGCAACCTAAATTATTGACTCTAGTGTAAGTGGGAGACTCAAGGAAATATGCCCTAGAGGCAATAATAAAGTTGTTATTTATATTTCCTTATATCATGATAAATGTTTATTATCCATGCTAGAATTGTATTAACCGAAAACTTAGTACATGGGTTAACACATAGACAAAAAGAGTGTCCCTAGTATGCCTCTACTAGACTAGCTCGTTAATCAAATATGGTTAAGCTTCCTAATCATAGACATGTGTTGTCATTTGACGAACGTGGTCACATCATTAGAGAATGATGTGATGGAAAAGACCCATCCGTTAGCTTAGCATAATGATCATTTAATTTTATTTCTATTGCTTTCTTCATGACTTATATATGTTCCTCTGACTATGAGATTATGTAACTCCCGAATACTGGAGGAACACCTTGTGTGCTATCAAACGTCACAACGTAATTGGGTGATTACAAAGATGTTCTACAGGTGTTTCCGATGTTGTTTGTTGAGTTGGCATATATCGATATTAGGATTTGTCACTCCGTGTATCGGAGAGGTATCTCTGGGCCCTCTCGGTAATGCACATCACTATGAGCCTTGCAA
Organism: Triticum aestivum; assembly: GCF_018294505.1. Lineage (NCBI taxonomy): Eukaryota > Viridiplantae > Streptophyta > Magnoliopsida > Poales > Poaceae > Triticum > Triticum aestivum. The sequence goes on along the minus strand of NC_057809.1, from coordinate 138,676,137 downwards.
GCAATGTCTCTACTGAGTTTGCCACGGGATGATGTATTACAGAACAAGTAAAGAGAATTATTGGCAACGAGATTGAACTAGGTATGATGATACCTACGATCGAATCTCGGGCCAGTAACATACCAATGACAAAGGGAACAACATATGTTGTTATGCGGTTTGACCGATAAAGATCTTCATAGAATATGTAGGAGCCAATATGAGCATCCAGGTTCCGCTATTGGTTATTGACCGGAGATATGTCTCGGTCATGTCTACATAGTTCTCGAACCCGTAGGGTCCGCACGCTTAACGTTCGATGACGATTTGTATTATGAGTTATGTGATTTGATGAATTGAAGTTTGTTCGGAGTCCTGGATGAGATCACGGACATGACGGGGAGTATCGGAATGGTCGAGACATAAAGATTGATATATTAGAAGGTTATGTTTGGACACTAGAATGGTTTTGGAAAGGTTTGGGCATTTTTCGGAGTACCGGGGGTTACCTGAACCCCCCCTAGGGAGTTAATGGGCCTTCATGGGCCCTAGTTGAGAGAGGAGGCGGCGGCCAGGTGGTGGCACCCCCCCAAGCCCAAACCGAATTGGACTAGGGTTGGGGGCGGCGGCCCCCCTTTCCTTCTCTGCTCCTCCTCCTTGCCTCCTTCTCCTAGTGGGAATAGGAAAGGGGGGCGAATCCTACTTGGACCGGGAGTCCAAGTAGGACACCCCCCATGGCGCGCCCCCCTTGGGCCAGCCACCTCTCCTCCTCCCTTTATAGCCTCCGGTGATGATGGCCCCCTCTGGCAGGGTGCCAGAGAGGGCCTAGATTGATTTCTCATGGCTACAGAGGCTTGCGATGGCGGAACTTCCAATCTAGGTTATTTTTTGGGGGTTTCTGTATTTATTGGAATTTTTGGCATCAGTTTCACGTCAGGGGGGTCTCCGAGTCATCCACGAGATAGGGGCCCATGCCCAGGGGGTGGGGCGCGCCCCCCACCCTCATGGACGGCTCGGGACCCTTCTGTCCCAACTGGCACTAAGCTCTAGGTTAATAGGTTAATCTAAGATGGATAATATAATAGCATGAATATTTCTTTTCTGCAATACTCAAAAACAAGGGGAAAACAGAAAACTGGCACTAAGCTCTAGGTTAATAGGTTAGTCCCAAAAATCATGTAAAATAGCATATAAATACATATAAAACATCTAAGATGGATAATATAATAGCATGAATATTTCATAAATTATAGATACGTTGGAGACATATTAGCATCCCCGAGCTTAATTCCTACTCGTCCTCGAGTAGGTAAATGATAAAAGAAATAATTTATGAAGTGTGAATGCTAGCAAGTGCATAAGTTTCATCAATGATAGTTCCAATCAATTTTTCAAGCATCATTATATATCATAATAGTAGCTCAACTCATGAAACTTCTCACGATCAAGTAACAAGCTATTGACATGTTAAAGTATAGATCATAAACTTTATTGAAAACTAACAAACCGTGCTCTTAGTCATCAAACAATTGCAATTCATCTTATTTTCGAGAAGGGTTTATGTAAGAGCTTTGATTCAGCAAACTCCACATACTCAACTATCATTTAATCAATCACAAATGCTAACACTCATGTGATATTTATGGGTCCAAAGTTTTAATCGAACACAGAGAAAGATAGGGGTTTATAGTTTCGCCTCCCATCCTTTTACCTCACGGGTAATGTCAACAATAATAATTTATGATAACCTACATCCAAGTGGATATATATATCCGGATTGATCCAACACAAAGTGCTTGCCAAAGGAAAAAGTGTAAAAAGGAAAGGTGATGACCACCATGACTCTTGTATAAGGGTAGAAGATAAAAGTAAAAGATAGGCCCTTTGCAGAGGGAAGCAGAGGTTTTCATGCGCTTTTATGGTTGGATGCGCAAAATCTTAATGCAAAAGAACGTCACTTTATATTGCCACTTGTGATATGGACCTTTATTATGGAGTCCGTCGCTTTTATTTCTTCCACATCACAAGATCGTATAAAGCTTATTTTCTCCACACTAATAAATCACACATATTTAGAGAGCAATTTTTATTGCTTGCAACAATGACAACTTACTTGAAGGATCTTACTCAATCCATAGGTAGATATGGTGGACTCTCATGGCAAAACTGGGTTTAAGGATATTTGGAAGCACAATTAGTATCTCTACTTGGTGCAAATAATTTGGCTGGCATGAGAGGGAAAGGAAAACTCAACATGTTGGATGATCCAAGACAATATAACATTTCGGATATAGGAAAACATAACCCATTAAGTTGTCTTCCTTGTCCAACATCAACCTTTTAGCATGTCATATTTTAATGAGTGCTCACAATTGCAAAAGATGTCCAAGATAGTATATTTATATTTGAAATCTCTCTTCCTTCAATATTCTTTCATGAATTGTTCAAGTGACCAATTCTGCGTTTGCCAGCTTCCAATAAATTTACTACCTATAATTATTATGTGTGAAGTCATTAATCCCCATGTTGTAAGCATATGAAATGTATATAAATTCAGATTTATGATATTCAATTCATCAACCATTTCCTCATAGGATATATGTGAAGCACGTGAGTAAATGACAAACTACTCCAAAAAGATATAAGTGAAGAATACTGAGTAGTCAAATAATTAAATAGCCATGGGAGGATTCTTTTTCATTCAAGATTTCAGATCCAATGATTTTATTCAAACAGCAAGTAAAATATAAAATACGCTCCAAGCAAAACACATATCATGCGATGAATACAAATATAGCTCTGAGTAAGGTATACCGATAGTTTTGAAGACGAAAGAGGGGATGCCTTCCGGGGCATCCCCAAGCTTAGGCGCTTGAGTCTTCCTTCAATATTACCTTGGGGGTGCCTTGGGCATCCCCAAGCTTAGGGTATTTCCACTCCTTATTCTCCTCATATCAACATCTCACCCAAAGCTTGAAAACTTCAATCACACAAAACATAACGGATCTTCATGAGATAGGTTAGTATGATAAAGAGTAAACCATTCACTTTGGTACTGTCAAAGACAAGTATCATAATTGTTCTCACACAATTTCTACTGTACCATATCATTTCTACAATTTATATTAAGAAATATAAGCCATAGAAACTAGAAAACAAGCAAGCTATGCAATGAAAACAGAATCTGTCAGAAACTGAACAGTTTGTAATGATCTGAAAACCAACCATACTTATTCTACTCCAAAAATTCTGAAATAAATTGGTGGACATGAGGAATTTGTCTATTAATTGTCTGAAAAAGAATCAACTCAATCTCACTCTTCTGTAAAAAATGGCACCTAATCTTGTGAGTGCAAAGTTTCTGTTTTTTACGGCAAGATCACATTAACTTTCACTCAAGTCTTCCCAAAGGTTTTACTTGGCACTTTGTCGAAACAAATCTATAAAAAATGATTAATACATTAGATTAATCATGTAAACACAAAAAAACAGTAAGGGTAAATATTGGGTTGTCTCCCAACAAGCGCTTTTCTTTAATGCCTTTTAGCTAGGCATGATGATTTCAATGATGCTCACATAAAAGATAAGAATTGATACATAAAGAGAGCATCATGAAGAATATGACTAGCACATTTTAACCTAACCCACTTCCTATGCCTAGGGATTTTGTGAGAATACAATTTATGGGAACAAGAATCAACTAGCATAGGAAGGCAAAACAAGTATAACTTCAAAACTTTAAGCACATAGAGAGGAAACTTAATATTATTGCAACTCCTATAAGCATGTATTCCTCCCTCATAATAATTTTCAGTAGCATCATGAATGAGTTAAATAATATAACCAACACATAAATCATTATGTTCATGATCTACAAGCATACAAATTTTCTCATTCGGGATAGTGGGAGCAAACTTCTTCTAAATTCACTTTAGATGATAGTATTATTCATACTCCAAAAGATATAAGTGAAGTTCATGGAGCATTCTACAATTAATATAGACTAACCAATATCCAAGCTCAAAATATATAAGTGAAGCACACGAAGCATTCTATAAAACCATACTGAAAAGATTTAAGTGAAGCACAAAGAGCAATTATATAAGATCATACTTAAAAGATATAAGTGAAGCACAAAGAGCAATTCTATAAGATCATTCTTAAAAGATATAAGTGAAGCACATGAAGTATTACATAAATCAATAAAAGGCTATCTCATACTAGCATGATTCTTAAAGGAAAAACAAAAACACAAAGTACACAAATTATGTGAACAAAACAAAAACTGAGATATAGCGATAATTGTTGAAGAAGAAAGATGGGATGCCAACCGGGGCATCCCCAAGCTTAGATGCTTGAGTATCCTTGAAATATTTACTTGGGGTTCCTTGGGCATCCCCAAGCTTGAGCTCTTGCCTCTCCTTATTCTTATCATATTGGTAGCTCCTCGATCTTCGAACACTTCATCCACACGAAACTTTAACAATACTTTGTGAGATCCGTTAGTGTAATAAAGCAAATCACTACCTTTAGGTACTATTGCAAACTTATTACAATTTTATATTAGAACTATATATACTGTATTCCAACTTCACCATGGTTCAAACCCCCCGATAGTACCCATAGATTCATCAAAATAAGCGAACAAGTCATAGAAAACAGAATCTGTCAAAAACAGGATAGTCTGTAGTAATATGGAAGTTTAGTAAACTTCTGTAACTCCAAAAATTCTAAAAAATATGACAATTTAAACAATTTGTTCAGAAGTAATGTGCAAAATGTTTCAGACCCATTTGAATTTCCAGTAAAAAATGTAAAATCATGCGCTACAGCCAAAGTTTCTGTTTTTGTACTGCACAAAGTAAACAAGCAATCTAATCATCCTAAAACCAAGGCTTGGCACATTATTTTTATAATACAATGGATATATACAAGGGGTAATTATTTTCATAGAAGATTGCATGAATATTTTTACATTGTTTCCATGAGCATGAACACAAGTGTTCAAGGTCGACCATCATTTCTCCAATGCATAACCTTCCAATCACTTCTCTTATTGAAAAACTTTTTAGGTATGAGAGGCAAGTAATTTTTTTTTGTATTTTCATTCTTTAAAAAAATGTATGTTTCACCCACAACTAAACAGAAACAAAAAAAGGAAAAACAAAATCTACTTAGTGAAGAAAGCAAATAAGCATACACAAAAATATCAACTCCACGCTATTGCTCCCCGGCAAAGGCGCCAGAAAAGAGCTTGATAATCCCCAAGTGTAGGGAATCATTGTAGCAATTCCCAATGGTGGAAGTGATAAGTATAGAGTGTCGAACCCACAAGGAATTAAAGGTAAGATCAATATTCTCTCAAGCCCTATCTGCCACTGATACGACTCTGCGTACACCGAACGTTTGCTTCCAACTAGAAATGAGAAACAAAACTACGTTGTGGGTATGAAGAGGATAACTTTGCATAATATCGGGGATCTAAAACATAAAAGTAGGTGTTGTTATCATAAAGTTAGAATATATTACTAAATATTATAAATAGCGAGTGTGGAATAATGATGGATCGGTGTGCGGAATTGTCCTAGGCAATTGTTAACAAGATCGATAATCGTCATTGCAATTTTATATGAGGGATAGGCATAAGCTAACATACTTTCTCTTCTTGGATCATATGCACTTATGATTGGAACTCTAGCAAGAATCCGCAACTACTAAAGATCATTAAGGTAAAAAAACCCAACTATAGCATTAAAGCATCAAGTCCCCTTTATCCCATACGCAACAACCCCCTTACTCGGGTTTATGCTTCTGTCACTCAAGCAACCCACTATAAGAGAATCATGAACGTATTGCAACACCCTACAGCGGGAATCCCTCATGCTTGCGCAACACCAAAATAAAACATACAACTCATACCAATCTAGATCATCAATCAACCCAAAGACAAAGGTTATCTACTCAAAACATCATAGGATGGCAACACATCATTGGATCATAATATGTGGCATCAAGCACCATGTTCAAGTAGGGATTACAGCGGGGTGCGGGAGAGTGGACCGTGTAAAAGAGATGAGGATGGTGATGATGATGGTGATGTTGATGAAGACGATCACCGCGGCGATGATTCCCCTCCCGATGGCACTCCGGTTCCATTAAGAGAGAGGAGGAGAGGTTCTCCCCCTTGTGCTTCCTCCTCCATGGCCTCCCCTGGATGTGGAGAGGTTCTCCCTCCGGTCCTTGGCCATCATGGCGATGATGACCCCTCCGGGATCCTCCTCCATAGCCTCCGGTGATGATGGCCCCCTTTGGCATGGTGCCAGAGAGGGCCTAGATTGATTTATCATGGCTATAGAGGCTTGCGGCAGCGGAACTTCCGATCTAGGTCAATTTTCTGGGGGTTTCTGTATTTATAGGAATTTTTGGCGTCGGTTTCACGTCAGGGGGGGTCTCCGAGTCATCCACGAGATAGGGGCCCACGCCCTGGGGGTGGGTCGTACCCCCACCCTCGTGGATGGCTCGGGACTCTTCTGGCCCAACTCTTTTACTCCGGGGGCTTCTTTTGGTCCATAAAAAATCATCGAAAATTGGCACGTCAATTGGACTCCGTTTGGTATTCCTTTTCTACAATACTCAAAAAGAAGGGAAAAACAGAAACTGGCACTGGGCTCTAGGTCAATAGGTTAGTCCCAAAAATCATATAAAATAGCATATAAATGCATATGAAATATCTAAGATGGATAATATAATAGCATGAATATTTCATAAATTATAAATACATTGGAGACGTATCAGTGCCCCCCTCCAGTTGGTCTTTGCTCTTGTATTTTTTATATATTCCATAAAAAATCTCCAAAAACTTTCGTCCAATTCCTAGAACTTATATTTTTGCACAAAAACAACACCATGGTAGTTCTGCTGAAAACAGCGTCAGTCCGGGTTAGTTTCATTCAAATCATGCAAATTAGGGTCCAAAATAAGAGAAAACGTGTTTGGAAAAGTAGATACAATGGAGACGTATCAACTCCCCCTGGCTTACCTGATTGCTTGTCCTCAAGCAATTCAATTGACAAACTGAAAGTGATAAAGAAAAACTTTTATGAACTCTTTTGTTTATGTGTCTATATATATGCTTAAATAATACACAGGTTTCAGTAAAGATCATAACTAACCATGCAAATGATAATTCTTAGAAACTATATTCACTCATATGAATGGCATAATCGACTAGCGAGCAATAATAAAATATCTCAAATTCCAACAATTTCTCACAACAATCATGATATAATATGACAATAATGGTATCTCGCTAGCCCTTTCTGAGACCGCAAAACACAAATGCAGAGCACCTCCAAAGTTCAAGTAGTGACTAAACATTGTAATTCATGGTAGAAGAGATCCAGTCATGATGCACACAACATTAACTATATACACAATGCATGAAAATGACAATAGTGCTCTCAGGACTGGTTCTTATTTGAGAAGGTGATGACGCAACAAAAAAAGTAAAATAACATAAAAGTAAATAGATAGGCCCTTTGCAGAGGGAAGAAGGATTTGCACAGGTGCCATATCTCCAAGCTTAAATCGGAGATAAATATAATTTTGGGAGGTATACATTTCATGTCAACGTTATGACCGAGAGTTTTCAATATCTTCCATGCTAAATAAATTAGCGGCGGTTCCCAAGGAGCAAAAGTTAAGTTTACTCCCCATCCACCAACAAACACAAGTCATGGCTAGACAAATCCTCGGGCGCCCTCCATACCAACAACTTTCCGAGGGAGTTTGTTTTATTATTATTGCAATTTTAATCATGGGACTGGCATCCCAATTACCAGCCCCTCTCATGCAAGGACGAGTGAATAAACACTCATCATCAGAATAACCAGCTTAGCATGGAAGATACTGACCGCCCTCGATCGCTCCATGGGCGGTACGGACTCATGTGGCAAAACTGGTTTAAGGATTTTGGATGCACAAGTAGTAATCATACTTAGTGCAAGTGAAGGCTAGCAAAAGATTGAGAAGCATCCAACCAAGAAACGAAAAATCTCATAAGCGAGCATTAAGCATAACTAACACCTAATAATGCACCACAAGTAGGATATAATTTCATTGCATAACTATTGACTTTCATTCTTGCATAGGGAATCACAAACCTTAACATCAATATTCTTACTAGAACATAATTACTCATTAACATGACTCCCATATTAAGGCATCATATCGCAAAACTATTACAAGGAATTAAGTTTATTTTGTCCAATGGTCTTCATGAAAGTTTTTATTATATCCCGCTTGGATATCTATCACTTTGGGACTAATTTCATATGTTGCTTTTGATATCTCAAACAAATCTAAGTGAAAAACATGAGCATAAAATTCCTTTTCTCAAAATAATTTAAGTGAAGTATGAAAGAATTTCTTAAAAAAATTACTAACTCTCAAATAAATCTAAGTGAAGCATGAGAGCAATTCTTCAAAAATACTAAAGCACACCATGCTAAAAAAGATATAAGTCAAGCACTAGAGCAATTCCATAACTCATAAAGATTTAAGTGAAGCATAGAGAGCAATTCTAACAAATCATAGCATAATTTTGGATCTCTCAAATAGGTGTGTCCAGCAAGGATAGATGACTAAAAATAAAAACCAAAAAAAGCAAAGACTCATATCATATACAAGACGCTCCAAGCAAAACTCATGATATGTGACGAATAAAAATATAGCTCCAAGTAAAACACCGATGGTCGTTAGAAGAAAGAGGGGATGCCACTCGGGCATCCCTAAGATTAGTTGCTTGCTTCTCTTTTAGATAATGGCTTGGGATGCTATGGGGCATCCCCAAGCTTAGGCTCTTCTTACTCCTTATTCCTTCATCCATCGTGATCTCACCCAAAACTTGAAAACTTCGATCATACAAAACTGAACAAAACCTTCATGAGATCCGTTAGTATAACAAAGGAAATCATTACTATAAGTATTGTTGCAAACCCATTCATATTTTATTTTTGCATTATACCTACTGTATTCCAACTGTGCTATAGCTTATGCCCTCCAATACAAACCATAGATTCATCGAAATAAGCACACAATGCAAAGAAAACAGAATCTGTAAAAACAGAACAGTCTGTAGTAATCTGAACACTTTTGATACTTATGTAACTCCAAAAATACTAAAAAATTAGGACAGCGTGAGAAATTTGTATATAAATCTTCTATACAAACACCAGGATTTTATTGCGCTCATGTTAAAACTGATAATTATTCTTCTATATGCAAAAGTTTTTATTTTTAAAAAAGATCAAATCAACTATCACCCAACATGATCCCAAAGGCTTTGCTTGGGACAAACACTAATTGAAACATAAAAAACACAATCATAACAATAGCATAATTGTGCAAACACTCAAGAATAGAGAAGTAGAAGACAAAAATAAATTTTATTCATTGGGTTGCCTCTGTAGCAACCGGACCCGAATGGATCAAGTCTCTGTGCTTAGGTGTCATCCCTGGATCGGTATGCTGACACACACAGTACTCGAAGGATTTATAACAGAGGTAAATCACATGCATAAAGTAGCGTAAATACTATTACCTCAATCCATATAGCGGAAGCAACAAGGTTGTGGATTCCCATCAACACCAACGGCAAAGTTGAGTGTAGAAATCGTAACCCTAACGTATCACTTACTCGTCGTAAGAAACCTGCAACATAAGACGTTGCAGCCCGAAACGGGTCAGTACATTGAATGTACTGGCAAATTCACACCATAGAGAATGATGAACAATGGCTATCACTATATGCATATTTGGCTGGTGGAAAAGCTCTATGGTTATAAGGTTTTTGCGTAAAGCCAATTTTTCCCTACTGCAAAGGAATAAATTTATTTAACTACCATGGTGGTTGTGAAACATTGAGAATGGTTGACAGCATTCTCAATCCCAATTAAAAATAATTAAAACCCGACAACATTAATTAGAAGTAACATGTTGAGATTCACAATGATATTCAAGTACTAGATACTCAAGTTGTCCATAACCGGGGACACGGCTAATCATGATTAGTTTGTACACTCTGCAGAGGTTTGTGCACTTTTCCCCACAAGACTCGATCGCCTCCGTTTGGTTTCTCGCACTACAGGGTGTTTGAGAAGACGGATGACTGAGACACAGTCTTTCAGAAGCGCTAGCACCTTACATGTGGGTAGATCGGTACACCTACTTCCCCTACATCTACTAGTCTACCCGTAAGAGTTCGCACGACTTAGTCAACTATGCCAGAGCCCATAATGGCTTGTGGCTGCACACGTAAGTTTCTAGCATGAAAGATCTTATGATCCCTTTGAGCCTGGGTGGCGGTCCAAAAAAACAGGCAAGTCCTGATAGACATCAGGTGCCTCAATCCACCCAGATGTGTGTTTAAGTTTCCACCTTAGATAAACCATTAAATTATCAACTCACATCTGTCATGGATATCACTCACCCAATCCACGTCTACTAGCATAGCATGGCATAATAAGCAAATGTAGAAGTAACTCCCAAAGGTTTCATAATAATACAGGTAATAGGTACTACCTCATCTACTTCCCATCCCACAATTTAATTAGATCCTAATCATGCAATGTGTGAGGATTGATCTAATGCAAGAAAACATGGGTTGTAGAAAAGGTATGATCAAAGTGTGAACTTGCCTGCAATGTAGATGAAGATGATTCGTACTTAAAACTCTTGATAGATCTACTCGTCACACTCCGGTCAATCTATCGTAAGCAAACAATAGTAACCACACAATAAGTACTCATCTAATGCACAAGTAAAACTCGAATGAGAGGACGAACCAGAAAGTTCAACTTAAGAACTCCGGTTGCAAAAAAAGAACGAACCAAACAAACGACGGAAAACAAACGGTGGAAGAAAACAACTCGGTTCTAGCAAGTTGAAACTAGGTCAAATTTTACCATAGCAAAAACTTGTTCATGTTGATTAGACGGAACGGTGGTTTCGAGACAAAACTCCAGGCGCTTGAATCACCTGATTCCGATAAACGGGCGAGAAGATAAACTAGAACGAAGATCAGATCTGAGATCGTGATCGCGGAATAAATCCGACGAAAAGAAAGAGACGAACGGTTAAACGAACGGGCGTCATTAACCGGGAATAATCGGTGATCATGTTCGTTGAGACGAACGGTCCGAAAGAAGAACGAAAACCGATCTAGGGTTTTCGGAAAAGAAACCAAAAAAGGAAACGGAAAACCGATCTAGGGTTTCGGAAAAGAACCGAAACGAAAAACCGATCTAGAAACCGGAACGGTTTAGAAAAGAACCGGAAAGAAAACGAATCGAAAGAGAAGAAAAGAATCGGAACAGTTTATAAGAAAAACCGAACCGAGGAAAGAAAAGAGAGGCGCGGATACCTCGACGAGGTTCCGGTGAGGGGCTTCGGCGAATGGCGGTGTAGGGCGGCGACGGTGTAGGCAAGGTGCGGCGGCGGTGTAGGTGCGGCGACGGCATAGGCAAGGTGCGGCGGCGGTGTAGGTGCGGCGGCGGCGTAGGTGCGGCGGCGGCGCTAGGGCACAAGGGCGGCGGCTATGGCGGCGGCGGCGGTGGTGAGGGGCGCGGGGTGGGGCGGCGCGGGGTGGTGTGGGGCTTGGGGTTGATTTGATGTGGGGAGAGGGTTTGATTTGATGTGTTGGAGGGAGGGGTGTGGGGGTATTTATATAGGTGAGGGGAGAGGTTACTTGGGGTAGGGGACAAGAAATAGACTAGGAATAGGAAAAAGAAAACGAAACAAAGGAAAGAGGGGGGCTACCGGCCAGAGTCCAAGCCGGACTCGGCTTAGAGCAAGGCGGTGGCGCTGCCTGCCTGGCGCTGGCGCGCGTGCGAGGCGATGGCCTGGCGTGCAGGAGGCTGGGGTGGCCGGCTGGCTGGGCCTTTGGCCCGGCTGGCCTGGCGGGATTCCTTTTTTTTAACTGGATCAGCGCGCAGAAAAAAAAACAAAAAGAGAACTAAACGACCTCCAAAAATTTTAAAGTAAATTTTCCCCGACTCCTAAAAATGAGCCGAACAAAATGAACTTTTCTCCGGGCCTAAAATGCAATTTTTGAAAACACGCATTTTTTCCTATCCAAATAAAATGCGAATAAACACCGGAAAACAAAATTTGATCTATTTATTAAATCTTCATTTTCCCTCAATTTGGGAAAGTCATGTTATTCCCTCTCTTATATATATTTTTTGATATCGGAAAATAACTGAAGATGAAATAAATAAATCAAATGATCCTCTTTTCAAATTCGAGAAAACTCTCAAATATGAAAATAACGAAATCTCCAACTCTCTCTGAAGGTCCTTGAGTTGCGTGAAATTTCTAGGATCGACCAAAATGCAAGAAAAATAAGGTATGCATGATGATCTAATGTATAACATTCCAAATTGAAAATTTGGGATGTTACAAAGCTACCACCCTTAAAAGGAATCTCGTCCTGAGATTTGGAGAGGCTAGCAAGAAAAGGTTAGGGTTTGGGGGTCTTCTCAAAATCCATCGATCATCACACGGTGTCTGGGGTGCTACCACCCTTAGAATCATTGTTACGGTTTCATCGAAACTCATATACTTCATCCATATTGTTAACAGTGTCGGTCTTCTCAAATCCTCGGAAAATTCCTTCTCTAGGCTCTTCAGGTAGTGGCATATCCTTTTACTCAATTCTTCTATCCTTTTATTTTGGTAAGGTTATTCTGCGACTGGGTCTTCTTAGCTGACGGGTCTAGCGCCAAAACTAAACAACTATCGATATCTCATGGTGGTCAACAATTTGTGGTTTCTCCTGCAGGAAATGGGTCTGGGTTGATCCTCACCGTATAACCTACGGTTGGCAAAGCTGCCTTGTACAAGGGAAAAATACCTATACCATTCTAAGGCTTAAACAAGGTTTTGATCATCGTCTCTCCACTATAGGTAAGTCACTCAGATTTACCATCCCATATAGCAGGGCGAATAATAAGAGTAAGTCGGTATGGTGATCAATCCATCCCGCACCCAAATCATTACCTTATATATGGTTTAGCGAATCTCGCATTCTAACACTCGGTCATCCTCACAAGCATTGCAGAATTTCTCTCGTCGACGAACCAAGTTCGGATTAATCCATTGATTCTGCAAGCCAGACAAACATCTATCGTTCCTTCACAACTCTCAGGTTTTGCGTAAACTCCTATAAAATCGTCTGTCGATAAAATCGTAACTTCTTTCAGGGTTTTTCCTTCAGCAAGAATGTGCTTGCTTCTTGGCAGGTTCTGGGGCCTGTGGGTTATGGTCCATCTCATTACTTGTAGTCCTTGAACTTATCATCGGGCAACAAATCATTATTCCAACTTCCAACTTCCTAGTATTCTTTAGATCCATCCAATTGTACTGTCTTCCTTCCTTCTATTGGCACCAAACCAAGACGTGAGTACTCAGACTTGTCATGGGGTTGCCATTGCTCCATATTACCAACATCATACCTCCTTTATATCCAATAGTACTTCATCTCTTCATCCTCGTGGGATTTCCCACATACCGAGGTAAAAACTTATACTTATGAAGTCCATACTCTACTTCGTGGAACATCATTATCCTTTCCAGGGTAAGCGTCCTTACAGGGGAATATTGGCCATCTCTGCATGGCACTTCTTCAAGTGGGAAATGTGAAACACATCATGAACTCCTGACAGTCCTTCGGGTGACTCCAACTTGTTGGCCACTTATCTCATACGCTCCAAAACTCGGTATGGTCCTACAAATCTCGGGGCTAACTGTCCCTTAACTCCAAATTGTTTAACTCCTCGCAGAGGGGTCATACGAAGACATGCTCTGTCTCCAATTTCATAGACTACCTCCTTGAGTTTCTGAGTCTACATAACTCTTCTACCTGAACTGAGCTACTTTCAGTATATCTCGAATCAACTTAACATTCTCTTCCGACTCCTTGATCACATTTGGTCCAAACAACTGACGGTCTCCAACTTCATCCCACATACTCTTGGGGTATCACACATATCGAGACAAAACTCGTATTCATTTTGTCTGAAATCCACTCAGTGGAGTATCCTTATCTTTTCCAGGGGTCAATGGTTCTTACAGGGTACTACCACCCTAAAAATGCACAAACCGTCCATAGACCATATTTCTCTTATCCTCAAAAAAATGGTCAAAATCCTTCTTCATAGAGTAACAACTCATAAAATCCATATCAGTACCAACGATGCTACTTTATTCATTCTCCAATGATTAAAATCTCTTGCTTTTCCATTACAAGTCTCAACTCAACACCTCAATATAAAAGGAAATGTTCTCACTTCTACTACTCCATTTCTTTTGTTATAAACTCAACTATTTATCACAAGTCTCCTTCTCCTTCGGACAATCTCTGGCAAAGTGCCCTGCTCCATTACAACTGAAACATATTACTTCTGACAAGTATCGAGATTTCCTTTTGGGGCAACTGTTGAGGTAGTGCCCTGACTCCTTGCACCTATAACATGTGATATGACTCAGGTTCCTCCTGGGCTCCAATCGGTTTCTCTTCCTGGACTTTTCCATTCCAATCAGGGCTTCTATTTCCTATGGGTCATATTCTACTTCCTCTGTCGGGAATTCTACTAGATCCCCGTTCAAACAATTTTGGGAGATGTGTCCTTCTTCTCCACATGAATAGCAAGACTTAGTGCAAGGTTTTCTCGGGTCTTCTTTAGGTGTGTCCTCCACCTTTTCCTTCATCGAAGTTTCTTCTAAAATTTCCATGAGGGCTCCTTTCATTACTTCTTTCTTCTGCTGGATGGTTCGTTGTACCATGGGGTAAATGTGACACTGTGCAGGGTAGTGGGTAGTCCCTTCACACAAGAAACAAGTAATCTGCCTAATTGGGCATTCTTCAACTGGGTGACTTCCTTCGCAATTAGGGCATTCATCCTTGTGTTCTTTACGGGTGTGTCCTATTTCTCCACAAATCTCGCATGCACAAGGTTTCTTCATGTCCTTTCCATAAGGCTTCAACTTCTGGGACACAAACTGAGACTTTAGCAAAGTCAACTTAAATTCTTTCCAAGTGGTTACTCCTTGCCATCCATTGATGGGTTGATACATCCTCCACCAAGTAGCAGCACCTCTTTCAAAGCATTGAAGAGCATGCTGGGTCATATTATTTCCAACTATAGGGTTGTTCTCCATATGATCCTCCATGTTCTGAATCCATCGGTCTGTCTCCAATTGACTCATTGGTCCCGAAAATACAAGCTCATCTCCATTCATCCTCTATTGGGTCCATGGGTTTTGGGGTGAGATAAGAGAGATAGAGAGGGATGCACATAATACAAACAATGGTTTTGAAAAGACAAATTTTATTTGTGGCCGTCGGGAAAAACATCAAACAAATGACAGCTCACAAACGTCGCATCTAACGTAGGTATATAACATGGGTTTGGTCTTCTAAAGGTCAATAAATCTTCAACGTCTCCAAATTCTTCAAACCTTGTTCAAGCCTCCAATGGCTTCTTCCAATCATGCTTGTCCTTCTCAAGTTCTTTTGCCAGATCATCTCTGTTGACGTGAAATCTCTCGTGACATCCTGTAATATTCTGGAGTTGCATTTCAAACTTCTAGGTTTCAACATCCTTGGCATGAACCATGGTCCTACTGTCCTTCAGTTCCTGACGAACCTCCTGTATCTCAAGGTTTTACTTCTCTAGCTTGGCTGCTTTCAACTTCTGGTCTTAAGTTCTTCACGAAATGCTTCCTTGTCTAATACGACTTCCTGGAGCTCCATTTTAAACTTCTTGATGTACTACTCCAGATCTTGGTGATACACCAGCTAAGTTTAAAACTGCATCCTTTGCTGATAGATGCTCCATCAGCCTTCTACCATCCAATCCTTCTGAAGGAATGCATTCTTAGCTCAGCTCGGTGACCACAATATCAATGGTGATGACATCACGGATAACCGTGTTTCTGCCCTTGTCATTGCCATGAGCTATCTTGCCAGTTGATATCTCCTGCCTTAGGGTTTTCTTGACAAAACTTTGAGTTCTCAACTCTCCATGTTTTGGTCTTTCTCCAATACACCTTGATCTCAGGTATTGACAACTTCCATAGTCTACCAAGTTCCATAAGGGTAGCCTTCCTAGGTCATACAAATCTGGGAATTCTTCAGAGCCTTCCAATTCTACTTGTCTTCGGCCTTTAACCGTTGTAGTTTCCATTATTCCGATGCACGGAAAATACTCTTCATTCCAAAGTGGTCTTAGTTGTCCGATATCTTGTACTTCTTGGAGTGGTCTCATCAGTGGAATCTTCGAGGGGTCAAAAGAGGAAAGGGGTATGGTCTCACTAAAAAGAATTTTTGAATAAGCTTAGAAGAGAAGAGAGGTAAAAGATCTTTTTGAAAGGGGAAAGTTGTAGAGAAAAAATCTCTGCTATGAGCTTGCCGGTTTCTAGGGTCACGTCCTACAGTCAACATGTGCTCTGATACCATCTTGTAGCGACCCGACCCGAATGGATCAAGTCTCTGTGCTTAGGTGTCATCCCTGGATCGGTATGCTGACACACACAGTACTCGAAGGATTTATAACAGAGGTAAATCACATGTATAAAGTAGCGTAAATACTATTACCTCAGTCCATATAGCGGAAGCAACAAGGTTGTGGATTCCCATCAACATCAACGGCAAAGTTGAGTGTAGAAATCGTAACCCTAACGTATCACTTACTCGTCGTAAGAAACCTGCAACATAAGACGTTGCAGCCCAAAACGGGTCAGTACATTGAATGTACTGGCAAATTCACACCATAGAGAATGATGAACAATGGCTATCACTATATGCATATTTGGCTGGTGTAAAAGCTCTATGGTTATAAGGTTTTTGCGTAAAGCCAATTTTCCCTACTGCAAAGGAATAAATTTATTTAACTACCATGGTGGTTGTGAAACATTGAGAATGGTTGACAGCATTCTCAATCCCAATTAAAAATAATTAAAACCCGACAACATTAATTAGAAGTAACATGTTGAGATTCACAATGATATTCAAGTACTAGATACTCAAGTTGTCCATAACTGGGGACACGGCTAATCATGATTAGTTTGTACACTCTGCAGAGGTTTGCGCACTTTTCCCCACAAGACTCGATCGCCTCCGTTTGGTTTCTTGCACTACAGGGTGTTTGAGAAGACGGATGACTGAGACACAGTCTTTCAGAAGCGCTAGCACCTTACATGTGGGTAGACCGGTACACCTACTTCCCCTACATCTGCTAGTCTACCCGTAAGAGTTCGCACGACTTAGTCAACTATGCCAGAGCCCATAATGGCTTGTGGCTGCACACGTAAGTTTCTAGCATGAAAGATCTTATGATCCCTTTGAGCCTGGGTGGCGGTCCAAAAAAAACAGGCAAGTCCTGATAGACATCAGGTGCCTCAATCCACCCAGATGTGTGTTTAAGTTGCCACCTTAGATAAACCATTAAATTATCAACTCACATCTATCATGGATATCACTCACCCAATCCACGTCTACTAGCATAGCATGGCATAATAAGCAAACGTAGAAGTAACTCCCAAAGGTTTCATAATAATACAGGTAATAGGTACTACCTCATCTACTTCCCATCCCACAATTTAATTAGATCCTAATCATGCAATGTGTGAGGATTGATCTAATGCAATAAAACATGGGTTGTAGAAAAGGTATGATCAAAGTGTGAACTTGCCTGCAATGTAGATGAAGATGATTCGTACTTAAAACTCTTGATAGATCTACTCGTCACACTCCGGTCAATCTATCGTAAGCAAACAATAGTAACCACACAATAATTACTCATCTAATGCACAAGTAAAACTCGAATGAGAGGACGAACCAGAAAGTTCAACTTAAGAACTCCGGTTGCAAAAAAAGAACGAACCGAACAAACGACGGAAAACAAACGGCGGAAGAAAACAACTCGGTTCTAGCAAGTTGAAACTAGGTCAAATTTTACCATAGCAAAAACTTGTTCAGGTTGATTAGACGGAACGGCGGTTTCGAGACGAAACTCCAGGCGATTGAATCACCTGATTCCGATAAACGGGCGAGAAGATAAACTAGAACGAAGATCGGATCTGAGATCGCGATCGTGGAATAAATCCGATGAAAAGAAAGAGACGAACGGTTAAACGAACGGGCGTCGTTAACCGGGAATAATCGATGATCACGTTCGTTGAGACGAACGGTCCGAAAGAAGAACGAAAACCGATCTAGGGTTTTCGGAAAAGAAACCGAAAACCGATCTAGGGTTTCGGAAAAGAACCGAAACGAAAAACCGATCTAGAAACCGGAACGGTTTAGAAAAGAACCGGAAAGAAAACGAATCGGAAGAGAAGAAAAGAATCGGAACGGTTTATAAGAAAAACCGAACCGAGGAAAGAAAAGAGAGGCGCGGCTACCTCGACGAGGTTCCGGCGAGGGGCTTCGGCGAACGGCGGCGTAGGGCGGCGGCGGCGTAGGCAAGGTGCGGCAGCGGTGTAGGTGCGGCAGCGGCGTAGGAAAGGTGCGGCGGCAGTGTAGGTGCGACGGCGGCGTAGGTGCGGCGGCGGCGCTAGGGCACAAGGGCGGCGGCGGCTATGGCGGCGGCGGTGGTGGTGAGGGGCGCGGGGTGGGGCGGCGCGGGGTGGTGTGGGGCTTGGGGTTGATTTGATGTGGGGAGAGGGTTTGATTTGATGTGTTGGAGGGAGGGGTGTGGGGGTATTTATATAGGTGAGGGGAGAGGTTACTTGGGGTAGGGGACAAGAAATAGACTAGGAATAGGAAAAAGAAAACGAAACAAAGGAAAGAGGGGGGGCTACCGACCAGAGTACAAGCCGGACTCGGCTTAGAGCGAGGCGGTGGCGCTGCCTGCCTGGCGCTGGCGCACGTGCGAGGCGATGGCCTGGCGCACAGGAGGCTGGGGTGGCCAGCTGGCTGGGCCTTTGGCCCGGCTGGCCTGGCGGGATTCCTTTTTTTTAACTGGTTCAGCGCGCAGAAAAAAATAACAAAAAGAGAACTAAACGAACTCCAAAAATTCTAAAGTAAATTTTCCCCGACTCCTAAAAATGAGCCGAACAAAATAAACTTTTCTCCGGGCCTAAAATGCAATTTTTGAAAACACGCATTTTTCCCTATCCAAATAAAATGCGAATAAAGACCGGAAAACAAAATTTGATCTATTTATTAAATCTTCATTTTTCCTCAATTTGGGAAAGTCATATTATTCCCTCTCTTATATATTTTTTTTGATATCGAAAAATAACTGAAGATGAAATAAATAAATCAAATGATCCTCTTTTCAAATTCGAGAAAACTCTCAAATATGAAAATAACGAAATCTCCAACTCTCTCCGAAGGTCCTTGAGTTGCGTGAAATTTCTAGGATCGACCAAAATGCAAGAAAAATAAGGTATGCATGATGATCTAATGTATAACATTCCAAATTGAAAATTTGGGATGTTACAGCCTCCCAACAAGCGCTATGGTTTTACGCCCCTATCTAGGCATAAGATTTCAACAATGCTCACATGAAAGATAAGAATTGAAACACAAAGAGAGCATCATGAAACATATGAAAAACACATATAAGTCTAACATACTTCCTATGCATAGGAATTTTATAAGCAAACAAATTAGCAAGACAATAAACATGTAACATATGCAAAGAAGAGGAATGAAACATTGATGATCTCAACATAATGAGAGGTAATTTAGTAACATGAAAATTTCTACAACCATATTTTCCTCTCTCATAATAATTACATGTAGGATCATAATCAAATTCAACAATATAACTATCACATAAAATATTCTCTTCATGATCCACATGCATGCAAAGTTGACACTCTTCCAACATAGTGGGATTATCATTAAATAAAGTCATGACCTCTCCAAGCCTACTTTTATGAAAAAATTCATAAGACTGAACACTCTCCAAATAAGTGGGATTATTTTGAGCTAAAGTTGACACTCTTCTAAACCAACTTTTAATATTATAGCAGAATATTCATCATGAGGTTTAAATAAATTTTCGAGATAGTAAGAATCATCACCCCAATGATGATCATTGCAACAAGTAGTGGACATAGCAAAATTAGCATCCCCAAGCTTGGGGTTTTGCATAGTATTAATACAACTGACATCAATAGAATTTATAATAACATCATTGCAGTCATGCTTTTCATTCAAGGAGCTATCATGAATCTCTTTTATAAATTTCTTCATTTAACACTTCATCACAATTTTCAGATTCATAAATCTCAAGCAAAACTTCATAAAGATAATCTAGTGAACTCAATTCACTAACAATCGGTTCATCATAATTGGATCCCTTGAAAAGATTAGCAAGTGGATGAGGATCCATATTAATAGATGTTTAGCAAGCGAAGATGCAAGCAAATCGAAAACACATGGCAACACAAGCAAACAAGAGATCTGACGAGAAAAAGGTAAACGAAAAAGAAGGCGAATAAAACAACACGTTTTTGTGAAGTGGGGGAGATGAAAACGAGAGGCAAATGGAAAATAATTTAAATTAAAAGGAGATGAGATTCATGATTAGGAACCTGGTAGATGTTGATGATGTCTCCTCGGCAACGGTGCCAGAAAATCTTTTTGATGCGGCTTGAACTACATCGATATTTCCCCAAAGAGGAAGGGATGATGCAGCACAGCTACGGTAGGTATTTCCCTCAGTGATGAGACCAAGGTTATCGAACCACGCAACCCTACGTGAGCGTCACCTGCACATGAAGAACAAATCCTTGCAACCCGACGTAAAAGAGGGGTTGTCAATCCCTCCCGGGTAAAAGATAGGTAAAAATTATAGTAGATTGGATAAATAGATCTCGCGGGAACGCGGGATAAAATAAATAAATAAAAATTTCAGCAAGGTATTTTTGGGTTTTTGGATTAATAAATCTAAAAATAAAAGCAAATAAAATAGATCTCAAAGGCAAATATGATAAGGAAGAGACCCGGGGGCCGTAGATTTCAGTAGTGGCCTCTCACAAGAAAAATAGCATATGATGGTTAAACAAATTACTGTTGGGAAATTGATAGAACTTCATAATCATAATGATATCCAGGGAATGATCATTATATAGGCATCACGTCCAAGATTAGTAGACCGACTCCTACCTGCATTTACTAGTATTACTCCACACATCGACCACTATCCAACATGCATCTAGTGTATTAAGTTCATGGAGAAATGGAGTAATGCAATAAGAACGATGACATGATGTAGACAAGATCTACTCATATAGGAATACACCCCATCTTGTTATCCTTAATAGCAATGATACATACGTGTTGTTTTCCCTTCTGTCACTAGGATCGAGCACCATAAGATCAAACCCATCACAAAGCACCTCTTCCCATGGCAAGAAAAATCGATCTAGTCGGCCTAATTAAACCAAAGATTCGAATCAGAAATACGAGGCTATAAGTAATCATGCATATAAGAGATCAAAAGACTCAAATAACTCTCATGGATAAAAACATAGATCTGATCATAAACTCAAAGTTCATCAGATCCGAACAAACACACCGCAAAAAGAGTTACATCAAATAGATGTCCAAGAGACCATTGTATTGAGAATCAAAAGAGAGAGAGGAAGCCATCTAGCTACTAACTATGGACCTATAGGTCTACAATGAACTACTCACACATCATCGGAGAGGCACCAATGAGGATGATGAACCCCTTCGTGATGGTGTATAGTTTGGATTTTTAGTTTCTGGAACTTGCGGCGACTGGAATTGTTTTTCGTCGACTCCCTAGGGTTTCTGGAATATTGGGGTATTTATAGAGCAAAGAGGTGATGCGGGAGGCCACCAAGGTGGGCACAACCCACCAGGGCGCGACTGGGCCCCCAGGTGTGCCTAGGTAGGTTGTGCCCCCCTCAGGGCACCCCTTTGGTACTTCTTTGTCCCATCGTTTGTGTTCTGGCCCAGAAAAATTATCCAAAAAGTTTTGCTGCGTTTGGAATCTATTTGGTATTGATTTTCTACGAAGTAAAAAACAATCAAAAAATACCAACCGGCACAAGGCACTATGTCAATAGGTTAGTCCCAAAAAATGATATAAAGTTGTTATGGAATGATTATAAAACATCAAAGAATGATAATATAATAGCATAGAACAATACAAAATTATAGATACATTTGAGACGTATCACCCCAAGCTTAGCCTTTCGCCTATATTGGTAATCACCGTTGCTGGTGTAGGTAATAATCAAAGTCGTAGCTCGTGGAGGCTCTCAGGGCCTCCTCCTCGGCCCGGCGAGTGGCCTCTATTGATGCATTGTACTCGTGTGACTCGCTCTCATAGATGAAGTATCTTTGTTTGCTCTAAAAATCAAAGAGAGCAGGTGCAGGCAAAATAACATATACAATGCGCTTTTATCAAAAATTAAGTTGTAATCATAGTTTTGAGGTCCATTGTAGCGACCTGACCTCAAACGGTCAAGTCTCTGTCCTTCAGTGCCATCCCTGGATCAGTAATGCTGACACACACAGTACTTGAAGGACTTATAATAGAGTAGCAATCACACACTTATTACATCGAATGTCTCAAAAGAGAACTTATTAAAATAAATATGGCTTAAGGCCATCTAATACGATAACAGCGGAAGGCTTGGAAGATAAAGTGAGTCCATCAACTCCAACGGTATAGCTTAGTGCATGAAAAATGACCTATCGCACCTTTACTCATCGTCTAAAAAGTCTGCAACATAATACGTTGCAGCCCGAAAATGGGTCAGCACATGGAATATGCTGGCAATGTAACACAGTAGAGCAATGAATAGATAAATGCTATCACTACATGCATATATGGCTGGTGGAGGCTCTATGGTTACATGGTTTTTGCGAAAAGCTAATTTTTCCCTACAACAAAGGAATAAATTTTTATTTAACTGTCATGGCAGTTGAAATATTGAGAATGGTACCCCCATCTCAATCCCAATTAAAAATAATTATCAACCCAACAAATTAAATTAGAGTGATGAGATACAGTAGGATAATCCAAGTACTTGATACTCAAAATGTCCATAACCGGGGACACGGCTAACCATGATTAGTTTGTACACTCTGCAGATGTTTGCGCACTTTTCCCCACAAGACTCGATCTCCTCCGTTGGATTTCTCGCACTACATGGTGTTTGAGAAACGGATGACCGAGACACAGTCTTTCAGAAGCATTAGCTCTTTACTCCGGGTGGACAGTTACACCTACTTTCCCTCTACATCTGCTAGCCCACCACTGAAAAGGGGTCACACAACATACTCAACTATGCCAGAGCCCATAATGGCTTGTGGCTGCACACGGAAGTTTCTAGCATGAAAAATCTTTTGATCCCTTTGAGCCTGGGTGGCGGACCGTAGGAGGATCACACGTTATATCCCCGGGATCTCCTAGGACAACACAGGTATATCCCCAGGTGCCCAAGCAAGCAATCCACCCAGATGTGTATTAAATTTGCCACCTTAAGTTGAACCATTAATTAACAATCTCACATCTTTCATGGATACACTCAAACCCAAACCACGTCTACGAGCATAGCATAGCAATATAGGCATAACGTAGAAGTAACTCCCAGGATTTGATAATAAAATAGGTAATAGGTTCTACCTCATCATCTACTTCCCAAACCCACATGTTAAGAGATCATACTCATGCAATGTGTGAGGGGTTGAAACTAATGCATAAAAACTGGGTGATAAAGGGGTATGATCAAAGTGTTACTTGCCTTGCTGATGATCCGCAAAACCTAGAGACTCGTAGTAGCACACTTCGCACTCCAGGTGTTCTATCGCAAACAAACAATAGCATACATAAGCAATCAAGCAAAGATGCACAGGTAAAACTCAAATAAGAAGATCTAACCAGAAAGTTCAACTTAAGAACTCCGGTTTGCAAAAAGAATCAAATCAAACGGAGCAATGAAACTCAAACTGCGAAAGAAACAAGATCCGATTACTAATTTGGACTAAAATCAAATTTTACAGTACCAAAATCTTGTTCAAGTTGGTTAAACGGAAATAGGGTTTCGAGACAAAGATCCAGGCTCTTGAATCGCCTGATTCCGATAAACGAGCGAAAAGATAAACTAAAACGAAAATCGGGTCAGAGATCGCGATCAAAAATAATCACGAAAAATCCTGTAAAAAGAAAAATGGATGAACAGGCTAACAAACGAATGTTCGCTGTCTGTGACTAATGGCTGAACGGCGTTCGATAAAATGAACGAACGGACGAACGTCCGCAAAATAAATAAACCGACGAAAAACCCGATCTAATAAAATAAACCAAAAAAAATAAAAACATTGGATCTAGATCTAGGGTTTACCAAAATAAACTGACGAAAAAAACGGCGGCGCAGCGAGGCGGCGGCTGGTGGCGGCGCGGCGCGCAACCCGAGGCGGCGGCGGCTAGGGTTGGCGCGAGGGCGACGGCTAGGGTTACGGGGTGGGGTGGGCTGCGGGCGGCGGCGGCGGCCTTATAAGGGGGGAGGGCTGAGGAGTCCGGGCCGGATATGGCCCGTAGGTCGGTTACCTTTTTTTAAATAATTCCGACGCGCATAAAAAAAGAAAAAGAATACTAAAAGGACTCCAAAAATCCTGAAATAAATTTTACCCGTCCTCTAAAAATATGCTGGACAAGGTGAACATTTATTTGGGCCTAAAATGCAAATTTGAAAAACACATATTTTTCCTAATTCAAATAAAATTGCAATAAAAACCAAATAAAATCATTTATTTGATCTTATTATTTTTCCACCAATATTTCATTTATTTTGGAGAAGTCATATTATCTCCCCTCATATATTTTGGTATGAACTATTTTCGGAGAGAAAAATCATTAAAACCAAAATGATCCTTGATTCAATATTTGATAGAGATTCAAATATGAAAATCATGAAATCCGCAACTCTCTCCGAGGGTCCTTGAGTTGCTTAGGATTTCGAGGATCACGAATCAGAATGCAATAAAAATATGATATGCATGAATGACCTATGTATAACATGCCAAATTGAAAATTTGGGATGTTAAATCCATCCTTAATAAAATCATGGTGCTGCATTGCCTCAAAGTCCATGTACTTATCATGTAAGATAGGCTCATCGGACCTAGGCGAGAGGCATAGCTTCCCCCATATAGATGACCACGATCAAAGTTGAGTCGTAGCCTCTGCGCAACAATTGCACCAAGATTATATATTTTCTAGCCCATTAGAGAAGTATGAATATTGCTCAAGTTAGGGGCACATATTGCACTATAGTCTTGTTTACCAACAATGCATTTACCAATGAATAGTGCAAAGTAACGAACAAAAGGTAATTGGATACTTTTTATTCTAGCTTGGGTAACTCCTCTGTCCTCACCATTGCAAAGGCTATCAAGGAACATTTGATAATCAGATTTTTGTGGTTCATTGAGTTAACCCCAAAATGGAGTTTTGCATGCATCACAGTATTCTTCTAAATCCATATCAAAGGCTCTATCATGAAGATGAAATAAAACTCTAGAATCACGAGGGTGGTACTTTGACTTTCTGGTGAACGACTGAGTGAGATTATAGTGACAAGTACACTTATATGCGAGGAAAGGAGCACTCTCAGTGTTATGAATATATTCATCAAATTCTTTTTTAATACCCGTGCCTATCACATGAACTCGTCGCACGGCCACCGACATGATATGATATCGATAACCCGCACCGAGCTTGCCCTTGGCTCAACATAGGCATGTCGTATCAAGTTCTCACTTGATGATGCCTCCGAGGACCTTCTCCTCAAAGAACTCCTCCTAAAGAAGTACATTTTTGTACGAACAAATTTCTGAAATTTTTGGCCACAAAATGATGTCAACAAAACTTCACAAGATTAATAACAACTACTCATATGGATGTCTAGAGCTATATCAAGCATTCAAATTACTTGGAACTCAAAGAATTCAACATGCAAGCTCATTTTCAATAACACTAAGAGTAGCTAATTATGCAAAATATAGTACACTAGAGCAAAAACTAATTGGAGCAATGGAGGAGTCACATACCAAGTAGCAATCCCCCAAAACAGTTTTGGAAATGGAGCTCCGAGCAAAGAGATAAAAAATCTCCAGTTTGGGAGCAAGAACACGAGAGAGAGAGAGAGAGAGAGAGAGCTACCAGGAATTTTTGTGAGAGGAAAGAGACAAAGTGGACTGAAATAATAAGTGAGGGGGTCCCTGTGGGGCCCATGCTACTTGTGAGCTGCGTTGGGATTTCCCCGAAGATACGATGATGCGGTACCATCACTGGTGCGCGTCAGTCCTAAACAAACGGTTTTTAACCCCTTTCCGTGATGGAATTTGGAACCGTCACCAAGTGAGTGTGGGCGATAGGGGGGTCCTTCCCACACGACCCAGAAACCTTCAGGGATATGCCCTCCTGGCACGCACGCTCGGCAAAATGAGAACGTGTGTGACCGGCGAGCGCTCAAATACGGAAATACATACAATGGAGCTAAAAAAATACAATTATACGGCAAAATTGATTCCGGTCGCAAGTACATTCCACACAGTCAGTCCCCGCTAAACGTTTCCGTTCGTATGTACATCCCACACAGTTGCTCCAAGGAAAATGTTTCCATTCACAGGTACATCACACACAATTTTTCTGTTAAATCGTTTGTGTTATTGAATGTATCACACACGGTTTGTAGAAGAAGCTATGTGGAAAAGGCTGTCCATCACACACGGTTTTTATGTGATAAACGTTTGCGCAAGGTGGCCTAACACAAACATTTTTCAAGAGAAAGTCATGTGTGATTGTTCATTGATCCAACACAGTTTATTCCTAGAAATTCTGTGCGTTGCCTGAGGTCATCGCCCACGGTATTTTTTCAACAACCGTTTGGAATAGCAAAACCCAATTAGCAGTATAATTTTCCATTAGCAGGCTAATTATCTGATTATTCATAATCCATTTATTAATCTAATTGACATTTCATATTAAGCACATGATATATTTCATTTCCATATTAAGGAAGCAGAATTTTATAATTGAAATACATCAGAGTACAACATGATATAGCTTCAGCACTCAGCTCCCCCATTACAGAACTGCACCAGCAGCAAGTTCCACATGCAACATGTAGAACAGTTCGAAATTAGCATCATAGACGGTATATAGACAGATGCATCTCATCTGGAAAACTGCTGAAGTGGAAGGCGAATATTGAGCCTTCATTCATGTTGAAGGTCTTTGTAACTTTAGGCCAATGCCTATGGATGATTGACCATCCGTCCTTCATCCTCTTCAGGGACACTTCAATATTGAACCATGGGTGTTGTATGAATACCTTCCTCGCCTCCTGACCACAGAGGTGGTTTGAGAGGTAATCATCAGTAAATTGCTTTGGAAAGGCCTGAAAACAAGGTGTGCATAAGTATCTTCTCTATATTGGAAATGGGGCAAAGGAATAAAAAAAGGCAAGGTTTAATAGTTAGTACCATGTTGTAGTGAACTGATGTCTTCTTCATTGTGCAGACAAAGATCTTGTTTTTTTTGTCGCTAATTTATTTATCCTAACAATCTTTCTGAGTTTCTTGATTTGATTGATATTCATGGATAACTCATTTCCCCGTATGCAAAAAGGGTCGAACAATGGGTCAAAACCTCTGACGGCAGGACCTACATGTGCAAGACCAAATTTTTAAAAACCAAAATATTAGAATGGTTCCTGCAATTGCACAATAATTTGCTATTAGAGAACGGACCATGCACGTGCTAACCTCGATTGTAAACCTCAGTGCTTCCCATTGTTTCCCTGCAACACATATAAGGTAGTTAGTCATCAGGTTAAGTAAGGGTTCGCATGCTCTCAGTAAAATTTGTTGATGAAAAATAAGCACATTGCAGATTCATCAGATTAATTAAAGCCACACGAAAAACCCATTTACCCAAACCAAGCATGATTAAGAACTAGGAAATATAGCACTTGTATATGTTTTTCATGTATTAAGTGCAGCCAAATTTGATTTATTCCTCACATGCACTGCAATACAAAATTCTACCCACGACAATTGGACATCACATTGTAGAATTGAACCAAGCAGTTAACAAAACACCACAACAAATGTACCAAATATTAACTGAGCGCCACATTGCACAATATAACATACTCCTAATAGAAGATCAGACAGTTAACCAAACAGTTAAGTACAGCCAATTGTAGCAATTGTATTTGTTTCTCATGTATTTACTGCAGCCAAATTCAATTTATTCCTCACATGGTATACAATAACAGAATGCACCCACAACTATTGAACATCGCATTGCAGAATTGAACCAAATAGTTAACCAGACACCACTACACAAATGAACCAAACGTTAACTGAGCACCACATTGCACAATGTATAACGAAACCAAGCATGCTTGACAACTTGGAAATATAGCAACTGTATTCGTTTCTCATGTATTTTGTAATGATAAATTTGATTTATTTCTCACATGGAAGACAATACAAAAATTGCAGCCTGAAGAATTGAACATCACATTTGCAGAATTGAACCAAACAGTTAACTGAAGATGATAACTAATTAACAAAATAGTTAATACGTGAGCACCACACTGTACGACATATAGAACAAATACACTAGAGCAACAGATTGCATGGTAAAATAGATAGCACAATTCACTAGAATTTGTGAAGGAAAGGCAGGAGTAGCACACGCAATGGGTAAATCGAGCATGCTTAACCAGCGTAGCTAGCAAATGGCAAGGTGCTCCTCCAAGATCTGGGGGTCGGCACAAATGGCAGCCATCGCGACCTCATCCGCGCGTGCGGCCGTGATTTGCTTCTCCGCTGCCAAATGCTCCTTGAGATCCTGGCTATACTGCATGCACCATGGCTTAGGGTGGCGCTTATTCGGTCGAGGGGTGGGTGATTTGGGTGGAAATCAACTTTATAATATCCAATGATCTTCATGAAACTTTTTATTATATCCCCCTTGGATATCTATCACTTTGGGACAAAATTCATATCTCGTGCAAATTACCATTACTATTCTTAACTCTCAAAAAGATCTATGTGAAGCACGAGAGCATAAATATTTCTTCAAAACTTTAATCTCTCTAAATAATATAAGTGAAGCATGAGAGTTTATTTCTTCAAAATATAACCACCGCCATGCTCAAAAAGGTATAAGTGAAGTACTAGAGCAACTGCCTAGCACAAAATATTTAACTGAAGCATAGAGTATTCTAGCAAATCATGATATGCATGTGGATCTCTCAAAAAAGTGTGTTCAACAAGGATGATTATGGAAAACTAAAAATAAAAACAAGCAAAGACGCATATAAATACAAGACGCTCCAAGAAAAATGCATTATATGTGACGAATAGAAATATGGCTGCAAGTAGAATTACCGATGGTCATTAGAAGAAAGAGGGGATGCCTTCTAGGACATCCCCAAGCATTGGTGCTTGGGAGTCATTGAATATTACCTTGGGGTGCCTTGGGCATATGCAAGATTAGGATCTTGCCACTCCTTATTCCTTCATCCATTGTGATCTCACCCCAAACTTGAAAACTTCAATCACACAAAACATAACAAAACCTTCGTGAGATCCGTTAGTATAATAAAGAAAATCACCAATTTAAGTATTGTTGCAAACCCATTCTTATTTTTCTTATTGCATTATACCTACTATATTCTAACTTTACTATGGCTTATACCCCCTGATACAATCCATAGATTCATCAAAATAAGCACACAATGCAACAGAAATAGAAGCTGTCAAAAATAGAACAGTCTGAAGTAATCTTAACTTTGACCATACTTATGTAACTGCAAAAATTCTGAAAAAGTAGGACAACATGGGAAATTTGTATATAAATAATGTGTAAAAAATTCAAAATTTAGCACCCTCCAGCAAATTTTAACAATTCTGCTACTAGACGGAAAAGTTTATGTTAATACACAGAATCAAGTGAAATATCACCCAAATCATCCCAAAGGTTTTAATTAGCACAAACACGAATTAAAACACTAAAACACAATCATAACAGTAGCGTAGTTGCATATTTATTTAAAATTATAAAATAAAATAAAAATTATTGGGTTATCTCCCAACAAGCTCTTTTTTATAGCCATTAAGATAGGCTTTAAGATTTTAGTGATGCTCACATGAAAGACAAGAATTGAAGAACAAAGAGAGCATCATGTAGCATGTGAAGAACAAATTTAAGTCTACAATATTTCCTATGCATATACATTTCATTGGCAAACAAATTATCAAGGCAAGCAAAAACTAGCATATGCAAGGAAGAAGAAAGAAACAACAACAATCTCAACATAACCAGAGGTAATTTAGTAACATGGAAATTTCTACAACCATATTTTCCTCTCTCATAATAATTACATGTAGGATCATAATCAAATTCAACAATATAGCTATCATATTAAATTTCCTCTTCATGATCCTCATGCATAAAAGCCGTATAATCTTCCAGGATAGTGGGATTAACATCAACTAAAGTCATGACCTCTCCAAACCCACATTTATCAAAAATTTCATAAGATTGAACAGTCTTCAAATATGTGGGATTGTTTTTACATAAAGTTGACGCTTTTCCAAACCCACCTTCAATATTATTGCAAACATTATTATCAATATCATATTCATTATGAGGCTTAAATAAATTTTCAAGATCATAAGAAATATTATCACCCCAATCATGATCATTCACTACAAAAAAATACACTTCCGTGATGATTGATACGTCTCCAACGTATCTATAATTTTTGATTGCTCAATGCTATATTATCTACTGTTTTGGACATTATTGGGCTTCATTATCCACTTTTATATTATTTTTTGGACTAACCTATTAACCGGAGGCCCAGCCCAGAATTGCTGTTTTTTTCCTGTTTTAGGGTTTTGAAGAAAAGGAATATCAAACAGAGTCCAAACTGAATGAAACCTTCGGAAACGTGATTTTCTCAACGAATAAGACCAGGGAGACTTGGACCCTTCGTCAAGAAAGAAAAGAGGAGGCCACGAGGTAGGGGGCGCGCTTGCCTACCCTAGGCGCGCCCTCCACCCTCGTGGGCCCCCTGTTGCTCCACCGACGTACTCCTTCCTCCTATATATATCCACGTACCCCCAAACGATCAGATACAGAGCCAAAAACCTAATTCCACCACCACAACTTTCTGTATCCACGAGATCCCATCTTGGGGCCTGTTCCGGAGCTCCGACGGAGGGGGCATCGATCACGGAGGCTTCTACATCAGCACCATAGCCCCTCCGATGAAGTGTGAGTAGTTTACCTCAGACCTACGGGTCCATAGTTAGTAGCTAGATGGCTTCTTCTCTCTTTTTGGATCTCAATACAATGTTCTCCCCCTCTCTTGTGGAGAACTATTCGATGTAATCTTCTTTTTGCGGTGTGTTTGTTGAGACCGATGAATTGTGGGTTTATGATCAAGTCTATCTATGAATAATATTTGAATCTTCTCTGAATTCTTTTATGTATGATTGGTTATCTTTGCAAGTCTCTTCAAATTATCAGTTTGGTTTGGCCTACTAGATTGATCTTTCTTGCAATGGGAGAAGTGCTTAGCTTTGGGTTCAATCTTGTGGTGTCCTTTCCCGATGACAGTAAGGGCAGCAAGGCATGTATTGTATTGTTGCCATCGAGGATAACAAGATGGGGTTTTCTTCATATTGCATGAGTCTATCCCTCTACATCATGTCATCTTGCTTAAGGCGTTACTCTGTTTTTAACTTAATACTCTAGATGCATGCTGGGTAGCGGTCGATGAGTGGAGTAATAGTAGTAGATGCAGGCAGGAGTCGGTCTACTTGTCTTGGATGTGATGCCTATATACATGATCATACCTAGATATTCTCATAACTATGCTCAATTCTGTCAATTGCTCAATAGTAATTTGTTCACCCACCGTAGAATACTTATGCTCTCGAGAGAAGCCACTAGTGAAACCTATGGCCCCAAGGTCTATGTTTATCATATTGATCTCCTACTACTTAGTTATTTCCTTTGCTATTTACTTTGCCTATATTTTACTTTGCATCTTTATCATAAAAATACCAAAAATATTATCTTATCATACCTATCAGATCTCACTCTCGTAAGTGGCCTTATAGGGACTGACAACCCCTATTTGCGTTGGTTGCGAGTATTTATTTGTTTTGTGCAGGTACGAGGGACTTGCGCATAGCCTCCTACTGGATTGATACCTTGGTTCTCAAAAACTGAGGGAAATACTTACGCTACTTTGCTGCATCATCCCTTCCTCTTCGGGGAAAACCAACACAGTGCTCAAGAGGTAGCAATGATACGTGGTTGTCACAGTAGGTCACGTTTCCTGTCATGCATGTACATCCATGACGATTTTATGACAGAATCAAGATAGTCATATGTGTGATGTCGTAGAAGTGTTCCATGACATTACCGAAATTATTATCACGGAAGTGTCGACTTCCATGACGATAAATTAAGTGTCATAGAAGTGCTTTTGTCAAGGGTGACCGACACGTGGCATCCACTATAACAGGTCGCCGTTAAGCTGTCGGGTCCAGTTTTGGATCCGATAACCCGTTAAAGGCCCGGACCAATGGGGATTTTCCACATGTAAAATTCTCATTGGCCAGAGGAAACACGTGTTGGCTTACCGTTGGGACAGATGTCATCCACTCGTTGGACAGGAGGCGCCTATGATACGTCGACACATGGCACGACCCAACAGAGGCCCATTCCTGTGAAAAGGCCGGCCCGTTTGACTTGGTCAAAAGGTAACGGGCCGGCCCATGCAAAGCCTGTTAACGGCCTGTTCGTATATAGCCCATTTACGGCCTGCTAACTCCCGGCCCGTTACGGCCTATCGGAATTAAGCCCAGTAGCTTCATCTGAGCCGTCCAATATGATTCCAGTCCGTTGTAACTTCCAGCGCATGTTTGGCCCATGATGTCTTTCGGCCCATATGAGGCCCTTTGTAACTCTCGGCCCATTAAAGGCCCGAGATGAAACTGGCCCATAATGAACAGTGTATCGCTTTATGCCCATTAATGGCCCATTATTCCGTCGGCCGTTTCCAGCCCGTGTTAACTTTTGGCCTTCTAAGGGCCCATTTATTCTTGGGCTCATTTCTAGAATTCAGTTAGTTATGGTCCATTACTGGCTTGTTCCATTTGTGGGCCAAATTCAGCCCGTGGTTACATTTGGCCCGTTTGTGGCCCGTTAACCCGTTGGAATTTTTTCATAGCATTATCAAATGCTGGTCCACGAATAGTACGACCCATGTTTAGCGAAATGATTATACGCCCGTAGAAGGCCCATGGATCCTATGGCCAATAGAAAACCAATGGATCCTATGGCCCATAGAGGGCCCATGGATCATACGGCCCGTAGAAAGTCCATGGATCCTACGGCCCATAGAAGGACCATGGATCCTACGGCCCGCAGGAGGCCCATGGTTACAACAGTCCGTGTGTTGCCATGATTATTGTGGCCTAGTTACCAAAAATAGGTTATTGTGGCCACTAGAAAAACGTGGGAAAAAAACTATAGTTACCACAAGAAAACAACTAAACTAGACAATAAGGAAATAAATAAGCAAGCAAATAATTCTAGCCTATTACATCTATTACACATAATACATCCATTGGGCATCAAAGTTCACCACCAGTGCAAATATAAGGAACAAAGCACCATATTACATACACTGACCGTCAAAATTGGACACCAGTGCAAATAAAGGTGGCAGCAAAACAAGTCCATAACTGAAACAACTTCAGAAGATCTCAAGAAACGTTATCCTGGGTATACACCATGGTGGCAATAAGCTTAGCAAGCTTATTAGCTTTGTCCTGTTTGGCGCTAAAATCCTCCAACGCTTGTTGTTGCACCAGAAAGTATGCATCTGAATGCTCCAGGGACTTTTGTAGTCCTTCCGCTTCTTGTCACAGCACAGCTGATCGATGTCTTTTAGCTTGTAGTTGAGACTCAAGAAACTGAACTGATTCAGACAGTGAGTTTGAATAGCTTGTGCAAGCAGTAGTGGTCAGTAACTCGAACAGTAAACCAAGACAGGACTTTGGGGTTCTCTCACTGTCTTCAAGATAGTTTTCCGTAGCTGTTTTATCAGCTTTGTTGGAGACCAACAAGGATGTCTCACGATCCTGAACCTTATCTGCATTACTTCCTTTACCATTGCTTAATAAGGCACTCTTCCCCAATATTCTGTCAGCATTCTAAAAGAAGAAACAAGAAGACACATAACATGTTTAGCATGTACTAGTATATGAAACTCATTTTGGTGAACCAGTTCATTAGTAAGGTGGACAAGGTTAAACTACCAAGTCTTCTATTTCCAAGTAGTACATTATAAAAGCATCAAACAAACATATATCTATGTCCTATGGTGACTGCATTGTCTTGCCAAATAAAAATAGAGACACGGTTCAAATCATATTAGTTCAAGAGAAAGCAGCACTGAAAGAATACAAAGCGTGGGAAACTACATGGCACAACAAGATTTCAGATGGGTACATTTGGCCCTATTATGATGCTAGTAATGTGCATGATATGAGAAGTCAACTGTATACACAATTGAAATTGAAATCAATAGAGCTATTTATCATAGCAAACCTGTCAAAGAAACATGCGTAAACATACCTGTTGTGCCATTGGAGTTTCCATTGGATAGTTCAATTTAAAAATAAGTATGTATGAATAAATACAGTGATACAAGAGCAAAGTAGTATGCACGATAGCAATGGAATCTTAAATGACAATAGATATTCTTCAGGTTTAAGCACTTGTTCTACATGAACAGAGTACAGTAAGACGCAAGCATATGGTACTTAAAATAAAATGAGCTCATAGACCTTACCACATTCTTGGTTCGGGACCAGTACAGAACAAGGCGTTCTTAGTCATCGTCTAGTAAATGTGTCTCAGGAGAACGTAAGGGAATTTGATGAGTTTCTTTGCTAGTGAAGTATGTTTTCTTCAGGTAATTCCTATACTGCCCCCAAGCATTCTTGAAGATAGCATAGGTATTAGCATAGGTTACCTCATCCTAAGTTTCCAATTCGGTCCTTCTCTATAGAGAAAATGGGAAAATTTGCTATATTATAACCATCATGGAGGTAGACTGTATGGGACAAAGCAAAGTAATTTCCATGAATAATATTTCTTACCCATAACTCCTGGACAAACACCTTCAATTGGCATTTTCCTTCATCTTCAGTATAATATTTCCATGATAGGAAGATACACACATAGGATTTAACAACATCAAATGCGATAGATGCTAAACTATGAATGGTTGGTTGTGCTTCCACCACAGGAATAGGTGTACTAACTGGTGGAGTTGGGGTTCGCTGTGGTAGTACTGGCGCTTCGGGCACCAGAGCTGCCTTACTAATTGCTCTTGTTTGGGAGCTCTATGGTGGAGATGGTGTTGTGTCAACAGGAACTCGGTTAGTATCTGCTAGGGTTGGGGTTAGATTGGGTAAAGCTGGTTCTCTGTCCATCGCAGTAAGGGTAAAATCTGCGAGAGTCTGGGTTATGTGTGGTAGGGCTAGTTCTCGTGCATGTACAACCGGGGTACTATCTCCAGCAAGAGGTATCACCGTTTTATTTGAATACCATGTTTTTACTCCGCTAGATACTGCCATCACCCGCTCCAATTCAAATGGCTGATAAACAGGAAACATAGTTGAATGTACAGACATTATACGAGAGACAGATGCAATAGATAGTGTGGAAAAAAGAGGGCATTAAATAGTTGACATGTACTCCCTCCGTCTGGAAATACTTGTCATCAAAATGGATAAAAGGAGATGTATCTAGACGTATTTTAGTTCTAGATACATCCTTTTTTGTCCATTTTGATGACAAGTATTTTCAGACGGAGGGAGTATATTGTTTATCTAAACTAGATAGCATGACATAATTTCACATATATGATGTCTATCTAAACTAGATAGCATAGCATAATACAATTCAAAGATATGATGACTAACTAAACATGATTGCATGACATAATTCACATACATGTTATCTAAGTAATCAGGATCGCATGATTTGATTCACATATGTGATTTAGATGCTAAGTAGTGGGCATTCGCATATATGATGTCTAAACTAAGAACATGGTGTTGAATATTGTGTATATGATGTCTAAACTATGCAATGCAAGACACCATATGCATGATATGAGTTGTAGAACCGTGACAAGTTAGAGCATACACCTTGGTGGGGGAGTAGGACTAGTCATGTATCTCTGAATCCATCTCTGAGGAGCTATTGGGACCCAACAAGAGATCTGCTTCGACAGGTAACACTGTCTGCTCTGAAGGCCTTGTTTTCACTCCAGATTTTTTCATCACCCACTCAAATGGCTGATTCACAGGAAGAGTAGTTTAATGTACAAACATTGTCGACAAATGGAAATGTAATGAAGAAAAGGATGGGCAAGATATCATTCAAATATATGATGCCTGGTTAAACATGATGACATTGCACATTTCACATATATTATGGCTAGCTAAAAGACATGAGACTGCATAATTCCCATATATGATATTGAAACTAAACAAGTGACATTACAAAACATGTCTAAACTAAGCAGACACTACTACAGGATGCTGCTAATGCAACACTAAGATCAGAGACCCTTCGAGAAACTGTGTGCGATTCAATAATCACAAACAGTGGTGTATGAAAACTGTCAAAAAAGGCAAAAAAACGTGTGCGATGGAGGATGCATCACACACGATTTAGATTTTAGTTGTGTGTGCGATGAAGGGCATACAGTTCAGTTCAATGAATTGTTTGCAATGAGGAGGAACAAAAGAAACGGGCAGCCAGATGAAGGCATGTGCGATACACAACATACGGTTCACTCGGATGAACTGTTTGTGATTAGGCAACACAAAAAGAAACAGGCTGCCAGATGAAGGTGCGTGTGATATACAGCATACGGTTCACTCGGATGAACTGTTTGTGATTAGGCAACACAAAGGAAACGGTGAGCCAGATCAAGGTGTGTGCGATATACGGCATGCGGTTCACTCGGATGAACTGTTTGCGTTGACACAAGAGAACAGAAATGGTTCAAATTAACAAGACGTGTGTGTTGTGCGATGGGATTGCATGCGGTTCACTCGGCCCTTGTCGTCAGTGTGTGACCTCTGTGGCAACCGTTTGCTCCCTAGGCGCCTCTTCGTGTACCGTGGCAACCGTCCACCAACTCTTCGTCTTTCCCTCTGGATTTGGAACTGTTGTCATATGCTAGCTCTTCCTCCCTCCTACATTTGCCTTCAGCCTTCCTTCTGCCATTGTTTGATCATCTTCTCCATGGAGGGAACAAACCACAAACGACCCTGTTATTCTTGCCCTAATCTGAATGATGACGCGGTGAAGGAACTCATTGATCGGTGCTACGTCATCACCTCGGCTAGCATGGTAGGTTCGTTCAAGACCATTCTCGACACAACTAATAACATCATTACAAGGAACCCCAGGGTCCAGGAGCGGTTTGATCTCCCTTATCTTCTTCACCGTGACCCTGCTGACTGGCGCAGGGATGAGGGAAGCCTCGCCTTGTGTAAGTTGGTGCCGCTTGATAATGATACGTATGACATTAAGATGCCATCGCTTGAGGGCAAGGCTTCGGCAGGCGCAAATGGAGATTGGGTTGTTTATATTGGGTACAACTGCGAGTGGGAAGTTGTGAATGTGTACACTCGTCAACGGGTTCCACTTTAAAAAATCTCAGACGACTGCCCAGAGGTTGAGTACACCGATATTTTACGTGAGTTCAAATACGATCATGCTGACTGTCATCTACGGAAGATAGCAATTTGTCAAGTTCCCAACCACTCTTGGGGTTATAGGAATGCTTATGTTGTCGCTATCTTCGACAAGCTTGTTGTCGTCCTTCATGGTTCGACTCAATGGATATTGCTCAAAAACCAATTTCTATACATGGATGAGTACTATGATGCAATTCAATACGAGGGTCTTGTGTTTGCTGCCACCACTCGTGGCACTGTTTTTGCATGGAATCCTCATGATTTCGGTACGTTTGTCTTCCATCGTAATTATAATTGTTTCATCCACATGCATGCAGGTTAGCTAGTTTCCCTTTACTAATTAACCTTCTTGTGTTTCCAAGGTCCTGTGAACATTCCACCACCTATACTTGAAATTTTTATTCATGAGCATGAGGACGAGCAGGACCCATATACTCAGTGGCGCCTAGCAACTTATTCCGATGGATCACCTCTTCTTGTCATTATGTGGGGCACTATTGATGTTACTTAGGAAGCAGGTGTTGTCTCCTATGGTCGCACTCTCCAAACCTATTCCAACATCTGTTGCACGGTATTCGGGATGGATACTAGTGTACTAGTGCCAACACCTTCTCCCTGGTTCAGTATTGAAAGTCTTGGAGCAAACTCCCTCTTCCTTGGACAAAACTGTCCAATGATGGTGGAAGGCGATCCAGCTTCTGTTGACACAATGTTACTACCATTTATGAGAAGCAACTGTATCCATACCTCGGACATTTCTATGCTTCCCTACTGTCCCAATATGGGTCCTGACATAGGCCGCATCAGCCTCGATGACCAGTCATGCGTTGGTTTCGAAATTGACAGTAGCTGGCCCTTCCCAGAGAATCACTTCTGGTTCAAAGCAAGCGTTTCCAACGCTGACGAGTGGTTGAGCTAAAGTTCATTTCTTCGCTTTGTTATTTGTTGTGTGAGAAAAACTTTACTAGAATGTTTTGTTGGAAATGATCTATAATCCAACGTGTATCCTCGTTGTCGTTGTGGGTTGATGACTTGTTGTATGTAATCAATGGTACATTTGCATATGCGTCCATGAACTCACACCTGCTAATGGTGTCCATATGAATAGTTCTAGTGATTTGAGTTGCAAAAATTAGATAGTGCTAGTGATTCGTAGCTGCATATTTTGACAAATCGCAGTGTTACAAGTTTGACAATTGGCAATGCTACTAGATAAACAAATGTCAAACTTTCTAGTTTGAGAAATGGCAGCATACCCAAAATGACAGATATGCAAATCTTACCCAATTGTTTGTATGTGGTTGCACACGGGTCATGCAAAACAACCGTTTGTGTTGAAGGGATGCAGAAATCCTGCTCGGCACATTTTCCCTTCGCTTCCTGGGGAAGCTGTCGGTTTGCATACGGGTGTTCTAACTAAAACGTTTGCGATGAGTGTTTTATATTTAAAAACCGTTGACGTTTTTTTCAAAAGAAAATCGTTTGATAAGTCTATAAATTAAGAGAGAGAAACGCAAGTTCGTTCAAACCATATCTTTCATTCAGTCACACTGCGAATTTATATCCATATGATCAAGAATTCGAGATACAGTATTAAACCCCATAAAACTATTTCCGGCGGCGGCGGAGGCGGCGTGCCGTGCCGTCGTTGTCTTTATTGTTGTCGTCGTCCCGGACGCCATTGTTGAAGTCTTCAAGGCAGCACAAAATGTTCTTCACATGTAAATCAAACAT
The DNA here is from genome assembly GCF_018294505.1 of Triticum aestivum. Classification (NCBI taxonomy): domain Eukaryota; kingdom Viridiplantae; phylum Streptophyta; class Magnoliopsida; order Poales; family Poaceae; genus Triticum; species Triticum aestivum. The sequence goes on along the minus strand of NC_057809.1, from coordinate 138,636,536 downwards.
AATGTCGTCGCGCGATCGACGGGCGGGGCGCGGGAGGACGGCAACTCGCGCCACTAAGAGGTAGCGGTCGACGGCAGCATCCCATGCCGCTGAAGGGGGGGCACGCACGGGCATGGGCACGGGCGCGGCGGGTGCATCCAAACGCATGGGGACCGACGCCGCGGTGGGAGGAGGGGCGTGCACGGGCTTGGCGGGTGCAGCGAAACACACAGGGCCCGGCGCCACGGTGGGTGGAGGGGCGCGCACGGGCATGGGCACGGGCGCTGGCATGTACACAAGCTTGCGCGGGTCTGCGAAGACCTCTCTGACGCCCGCGGCTTCCAGCTCTACTATAGTGCTCGACAACCAGCGCGTCAATGCTATGGGGATGGTCGCTGGTGCAGGTGCGGGGATGGGAGCTGGGACGGGAGCGGGGGCAGCAACTGCCGCGGCCAGCTTGTTCTGGGCCAGGTCCATGAGGCCCCATTCCTCCTTATTTTCTATCTCCTCCGGCTCGGAGTCGACATCACCAAACTTGAAGACTAGTGGCAGATGATCATTCCGCGCCATGGCGGTGGAGGTCTGCGGGGGAGGGGAATGGGAGCCGAACAGTAAGGTCGCCCGTATTAAACGGTGGCTCGCGCACCATTAATGGAGAGGAAGGCGGGCGACCATGGAAGTCAAAGCGCTCGATTCAAAGTGAGCCTGCGCAACATACATCTCGCACGCTTCCCGGTGAGCCTGTGCATTGGAGGACAACTTGCACGCCTCTCGGTCAGCCTGCGCACCGGACTGTGCTCGCACGCCTCCTGTTCAGTTAAGGTCAAGCAGCTGTCCACAGGGCACCTCCTACAGCCATTAAAACCAAGACACGTGGCGTCACGTGAATGGTTAACAGAACGCACACTGTTTTAATTATACAAACATTTGAGATATTAAAGTGGCGGCTGTTTTTTCAAAATGCCTTTGTTGGTTGTCATTATTCGAGTGCACCTTCTCTTAAAATGGACACGAAAAATACCACATCATGTCGGGTGACATTCCATGATAGCATGCCAAGTTTCATGAATTTCAGACGAGTTTTGGATTTACTAGAATTTAAAAACCAGGCATCTCAATGCTTTGTCGGCAATCAACGGTGCCCTGGTGTTTGAAATTCATTCCCATTTCTTGCATGGGACCTAAGAATGCACCCAAGGACACATATTTGATTTTTCAACCAATTTATATTTACTGGAGCATGTGCATGTAGTTCAAATTTGAATTATGCACATAAATGCATTGAAAACTCAGTTAATGCATAAGAATGTCCAAAAGAACACCAAAAATCACAAAAATTGACACAGCACTCCTGTTGTTCTATGTTGACACAAGAAAAAAATTGGAAGCAATAAGAGGCAGTGGATATCGTTTCGTCCCCAAAGGTGGGACGTTCCCTACCAAAACCATGATGCTTGTTGTGAGAAGCTCTAGTTTATGAGATGCATATACCGAAACCTGCCCCAAACGGGACAAATTTTTTACCACGACATGTTGATGCCGCTCCATGATAGCATGCCAAGTTTTATGAATTTTAGACGAGTTTTGGATTTACTAGAATTTAAAATCCAGGTATCTTAACATTTTGCCCGCAATCAACAATGCCCTGGTGTTTGAAATTCATTCCCATCTCTTGCATGGGACCTAGAAATTCACCCAAGGACACACATGTGATTTTTCAACCAACTTTAGTGCATTGGAGCATGTGCTTGTAGTTCAAATTTAAATTATGCACATAAAATGCCTAGAAAACCTAGTTAATGTATAAAAAAGGACAAACGAACCCCGAAAAATTCATTCCCATTCCTTCCATGGGACCTAAGCATGCACTGAAGGACACAGATTTGATTTGTCAACCAATTTGTATGCACCGAAGCATGTGCATGTAGTTTAATATTGAATTGTGCACCTGAAATGGCTAGAAAACTAGTTTAATGTATGAAATGTCCAAACAAACCTTGAATAATTCCAATTCTTTTATGACACACATACATTTGCATGTTCACTGCAGATAAAAGGTCTACCAATTCAAACACCATCCATTGCCGTTGTGACCCCACATTGTAATTCAAATCAAGTAGATCCCACATACTTTATTCTCACCTACCGTGTGAGATGTAGTACAAAATATCTTGGAGCACCATCTGTGTAAAGTATGCCTATGGCTTACGTGAGAAGGTGTGTTGGCTACAGTCCACAACCGGCGTGTCAAGCACGCTAGCTCGCTCCCCCAAAACTCCCGCCTCTCCATCCCTCGCAATCTGGAAAATATCTACCGCCTGGAAGGTTTTAATGTTTGATAGCACACTATTAGTATGTGCGGACCGTGTCCGATGTCTGTTACTCCCACTCTGCTTCAGTCCCTTGATTCAAATTTTCAGTAACCCTGACATTTTACTCCCGCCTCTGCATCCCTCGCAATCTCAAAAATATCTGCTCGCCCTTGATCCAAATTTTCAGTAGCCCGCCTTGTTACTCCCGCCTAGTACAATTTTCAGTTGCCGCAGTATTTCCTCAATCACAACCTCCGCTCACACAGAGACACACAACCCTTGAAACCATTGGTAGGTCGCCGCCATCCCCGGCGCCTCCATCCTCAATCTTTGCTTTGTGTTCCGGGGAGCTCGAGTAGCCAACGGCCAAAAAGAGGTTTATTGCGGCCTTTTCGCCGGACACCGGTGAGGTGGCCGCCGAGGTGTCCCCGTCGTCCTCTACGGGCCCGATCCGCTGTCGCCGGTTCCCTAATCCGCCCGCTGCCGCGCCCCTACGCCGGTTCGAGGACTTCCCCATCCTCCCCTAGACCCAGCAACCGATGAAGTTCTACTTCGGGATCCGGCAGCAGCGGTGGGGGACGTGGGTCACCAAGATTACAGATTGAGAGACCCACACCCGCCGGTGGTTCGGTAGCTTCCACACGACGGAGCTCATAGCCATGGAGTACGATCGCTGGCAGGTCCTCTACCACGGCGCGACGGCTAGGCTCAATTTCCCCTTCGGCACACGTCTAGTCCACCTCGTTCTGCCGGAGCCAGGGCGGTGAGCTCGGCTATGGCGCTGGAGGAACACGAGGCATGGGAGCGTCTCGAGGCCGAGGCCGCCGACGAGGCCTACATGCAATAGCTTCGCCGGCAGCACCCGGAGCTCATGGAGGCGGAGTGGGCGATCTTTGCCCGCGCGGAGGGCGGCGAGGTTATCATGCTCTCCTCTGATGATGATGTCGAAGGCGGCGAGGACGGCGGCGAGGTTATCGCGCTCTCCTCTGATGACGAGGTCGAAGGTGGCGGCGAAGGCGGCATGGAGGGCATCGAGGTGGGCCCCGAGGACGAGGAGATTGATGTTGAGAGTGGAGGAGTGCCTTCCCCAACGCCCCCGATGATGGTACTGGCCCAGACCCGGCTCGCGGCACACCGTACATGACGAGGAAGGATTGGCTCGACCTCTACTTCTATCAAAAGTAGTTAAGCTTAGTTTAAATTTATGTTTTATGTTCGGTTATGCAAAACTATCTATGTTTATGTTTGAATGCATCCTACTTTCGGTTGAACCTGCTTTGAACTTGATCAAATTGAAGTTTACAACCTTAAGTTTAGGGGATCGGCTAGAAAAGGCCAAAAATTGCTGGAGTATATATATATCCACTAAGGGTTTTAGTCCTTTAACTTTTTAAGGATCGCCTAGAGATGTCCTTATGACTTGTTTATTTCAGTTCTTCACAATGTGATGCTCTATATGTGCAGCTATTTGCTGTGCAGTTCAATTTCATCAATAACAGTTTCAACAATACCACTATGAATTACGATATTTGGTTGCTATTAAGGATATTGCAGTTAACATGCCTTTTCGTTTTTCAATTATTGTTTAGCAACATGCATTGTACTGAATGACTAAATATGCAATCCCAGGCTACATATCAACAAGGAAGAGTGTTACCTTAATGTTCTAATGATGTCTAGATATACATGTAATAAAATCTTATATAATGGGATGGATGGAGTGTTGTACTACATCATTTTTCAATTGTGGTTTAGTTTCTAATATTAACTTGGTGCTTTTAGGTACATATATCATTGCCAAAGATCCACACTTCGACCATTTCTGCGTATGGGGCAATGAGATATTCATGAACCAGCATCAAGTGAGGAAACTGATAAAGATTGCTACTAAAATGGGTCAAAAGATGTCAATCGAACTATTAGTTTACACTTTATTCAAGACAACCCTGAACTGCAGGATGGTAAGTAAGAACTCTGTAGCCTTCTTTTTACTGCCCGTAATGAGTTGTGTTAGATGACAATATCTGAATCTTTTTTCTTTTGCAGTGGATCCTGAAGCAGTTTACTCAAGATTACCTCTCAAACTACATGATTGGCGGTCGGCCATCACAAGGGGTTGTACTAGAGTCCTGCATGCCTTCTGCATCCAGGAGAGCACAATAGGGCCATTCCGCTTCACCTTGTTCAGCAACTAGAATGTCTGTCGCCTCTTTCTTTACCATCTGTAATAGTACAAGTATAGAACCCTGGTACATCATTCTTTATTTGGTGCTTCTGTAATTCTTAAACATATGTACCTATTGTCGGATCACGGGTTCCGGCAAAACCTCAAGGTTCAAACACTGGGGTGCGCGCGGAGGTTTTCTCCCAATCGATCCACACCCTAGCTCTCTAAGATCTCGCAGACGAACACGACGAACTCACAGCACAGAAAGACACAAGATTTATACTGGTTCGGGCCACCGTTGTGGTGTAATACCCTACTCCAGTGTTGTGGTCGTGGATTGCCTCTTGGGCTGATGATGAACAGTACAAGGGGAAGAACAGCCTCCTGAGGTTGAGGTGTTCTTGTGCTTGGTGAGCTTGTGTGGGTGAAATGATCTTGGATCCGTTCTCGATTCGTGATGAGGTCAATCCGCTCTACTGTGGTGGCTAGTTCTACTTATATAGGCCCTGGTCCTCTCCCCAAATATTGAGAGGGAAGGGAGCGAACAACGGCCAATTTGAAAGGGGACAGCTAGTATAGCTTATCCTGACAAAAGTGGTCTTCGCCTGCAAAAGGCTCTGGTGGTGACGCCGTCCTAGGCTCCATCGTGACCTCTGTCTTGCCGTCCTTCTGGTCTTGGTCTCGTTGCACCAATATGGAAACCTTTGCTTGATGCCTCGGTACTCCGCGCCTGCGCTTGCCCCTTGGCACCAAATAGGAAGCAATGACACTGCGTGCGCTGGCGCCCGCCTAGTCTGATCGTCATGGCTCACGTCACGAGGACCTCACGAGGTTTGCCTTGCCTTGATATCTCCGCCCCTCGTGAGCCTGCCTGGCGAGGCCTCTCCTGAGGAGGTCTTGCGTCGTCCGTCTTGCGAGGCTTGGCCCCTCGCGAGGATCTTGAATACTTCATCGATGAAGATGGGCCGTATAGACCTGCCAGCCCAGCCACGCCGCGGGCCGCAGGCAGGCAAGTCTAGGGACCCTCGTTCCCAGAACACCGACAGTAGCCCCCAGGCCCAAGGCGAGCTCGGGCTTGGCTTCGAGGCGAAGCCAAAGGTCAAGCGCGGAGCACCGCGGACCCCAAAACCTGCAGCCTCGGTTGACACGTGGCGGTTGATTGGACGTGGGCGTCTCCACTTCCCCATGCTGCCTCGGCAACTACCTGGCTTGACAAGTCCCTGCGACATGCAAGGAAAACCATCATTACATGTGATCATGGGGGCGCTGGTTGGCCTTCTCTTGCTATAAATGAGGAAGGGGCGGAGCCCCCGTCCCCCACTTCTTCCCATTCCGCCTGCTTCTTCTTCCTCTGCTCCACTGCTAGCAGCAACTTCAATGGCGCTGATCCGTAGGTTTTCGGCTAAGGAGAAGGTAAAGGTTCCCCTCGACGTGCCAGCGCTGCTCCCGCCGAAGAAGAGGTCGGTCCACTGCCGCGACGCTGCGGAGATGCAGGTGGTGACGAGGCCTTGGTGCGAGCGGCCTCCTCCTGGGTATCCACTGCCCTTGCACGCTCAAGCCGGGGGCTCGTGAGGAAGGAGCAATGAGTGTCGGCGCGCACACCGCGGCCAAGGTCGACGCGCTACGGCGAGGAGGGCCGTCGCTCCTAGAGTCCATGTCGCGGACTCCTCACCCGAGCTCGTGCTGTGGGCCGCGATGCCCCCAAGCTCCTGGATCCGCTTCACGCGCTTCTTCTCCGACGTGATGCCACCGAGGGGGCCTCTCGAGCTCTTGTTGCAGCATGCCGATTGCGACACTCCGGCGACCGGTGCAGAGGTTGAAGCAGTCTCCACCGGCAAGATCTTCATGACCTGCAGCTGGGGCGAGGTCGCGCGGGTTTGCCGTGTGGAGGGCGCCCTCGCGATCCACTTCGAGTACGACGACGCCTCCACGCTGTTCTTCAAGGTCTTCGACGCGGACGGTCTCCACTTGGAGTGTTGCCCTCAGGGGGAGCGCCAGGATGAGGCGCGCCCCGCTCGCGAATGCTCCAGCAGCAACGATTCTTGGGAGTCCAGCGGTTCTCCCGAGCTCTACGAGAATTTGGAGACAAGTGGCGACAACTACGTGCCCCCGAGCTCTCGCCGCGCCCGGAGCAGGGCCACAACGTTCGGCCGCCGCCGTCGCTGATCTGGATGGGGTTGCCGCCGTGATACGTATCCAACGTATCTATAATTTTTGATTGTTCCATGCTATTATATTATCAACTTTGGATGTTTATGGGCTTTATTATACACTTCTATATTATTTTTGGGACTAACCCATTAACCCAGAGCCCAGTGCTAGTTTCTGTTTTTACCTTGTTTTAGGGATTCGAAGAAAAGGAAAACCAAATGGAGTCCAATTGACCTGAAACTTCACAGAACCCATTTTTGGAAGGAAGGAAGCCCAGAAGACTTGAAGTGCACGTAAGGGAAGCTTCAAGGAGGCCACGAGGTAGGGGGCACGCCCACCCCCCTAGGCGCGCCCTCCACCCTCGTGGGCCCCTCTGGCCCCCCTAACGTACTTCTTCCACCTATATATCTCCATATACCCTAAAACATCAGAGAGCACAATAGATCGCGAGTTCCGCCGCCAGAAGCCTCTGTAGCCACCGAAAACCAATCTCGACCCGTTCCGGCACCATGCCAGAGGGGGCAATCCCTCTCCGGTGGCCATCTTCATCATCCCGGTGCTCTCCATGATGAGGAGGGAGTAGTTCTCTCGGGGCTGAGGGTATGTACCAGTAGCTATGTGTTTGATCTCTCTCTCTCGTGTTCTTGATTTGGCATGATCTTGATATATCGCGAGCTTTGCTATCATAGTTGGATCTTATGTTTCTCCCCCCCCCCCTCTACTCTCTTGTAATGGATTGAGTTTCCCCTTTTAAGTAATCTTATCGGATCGAGTCTTTAAGGATTTGAGAACAGATGTATGTCTTGCCGTGCATATCTGTGGTGACAATGGGATACCACATGATTCACTTGATGTATGTTTTGGTGATCAACTTGTGGGTTCCGCCCATGAACCTATGCATAGTTGAGGTAATTTGCTTTGGTTATGAAATTAGTCCTAAATATGACGGGCATCCAAGAGGGATATAATAAAAACTTTCATATAGAGTGCATTGAATACTATGAGAAGTTTGATACTTGATAATTGTTTTGAGATATGAAGATGGTGATATTAGAGTCATGCTAGTTGAGTAGTTGTGAATTTGATAAATACTTGTGTTGAAGTTTCTGATTCCCGTAGCATGCACGTATGGTGAACCGTTATGTGATGAAGTCGGAGCATGATTTATTTATTGATTGCCTTCCTTATGAGTGGCGGTCGGGGACGAGCGATGGTCTTTTCCTACCAATCTATCCCCCTAGGAGCATGCGTGTATTACTTTGTTTCGATAACTATTAGATTTTTGCAATAAGTATGTGAGTTCTTTATGACTAATGTTGAGTCCATGGATTATACACACTCTCACCCTTCCACCATTGCTAGCCTCTCTAGTACCGCGCAACTTTCGCCGGTACCATAAACCCACCATATATCTTCCTCAAAACAGCCACCATACCTACCTATTTGGCATTTCCATAGCCATTCCGAGATATATTGCCATGCAACCATCCACCATTTCGTTTATTATGACACGCTTCATCATTGTCATATTGCTTTGCATGATCATGTAGTTGACATCGTATTTGTGGCGAGGCCACCGTTCATAATTCTTTCATACATGTCACTCATGCATCATTGCACATCCCGGTACACCGCCGGATGCATTCATATAGAGTCATATCTTGTTCTAAGTATCGAGTTGTAATTCATGAGTTGTAAGTAAATAAAAGTGTGATGATCATCATTATTAGAGCATTGTCCCAGTAAGGAAAGGATGATGGAGACTATGATTCCCCCACAAGTCGGGATGAGACTTCGGACGAAAAAAATAGGCCAAAGAAGCCCCCCAAAAAAGAGGCCATAAAAAAAGAGAAGGCCCAAATAAAAAAATAAAAAAAATAAAATAAATGAGAGAAAAAGAGAGAAGGGACAATGCTACTATCCTTTTACCACACTTGTGCTTTAAAGTAGCACCATAATCTTCATGATAGAGAGTCTCCTTTGTTGTCACTTTCATATACTAGTGGGAATCTTTCATTATAGAACTTGGATTGTATATTCCAATGATGGGCTTCCTCAAAATGCCCTAGGTCTTCGTGAGCAAGCGAGTTGGATGCACACCCACTAGTTTCTTTTGTTGAGCTTTCATACACTTATAGCTCTAGTGCATCCGTTGCATGGCAATCCCTACTCACTCACATTGATATCTATTGATGGGCATCTCCATAGCCCGTTGATACGCCTAGTTGATGTGAGACTATCTTCTCCTTTTTGTCTTTTCCACAACCACCATTCTATTCCACCTATAGTGCTATGTCCATGGCTCATGCTCATGTATTACGTGAAGATTGAAAAAGTTTGAGAACATCAAAAGTATGAAAAAATTGCTTGGCTTGTCATCGGGGTTGTGCATGATTTAAATATTTTGTGTGGTGAAGATAGAGCATAGCCAGAATATATGATTTTGTAGGGATAGCCTTCTTTGGCCATGTTATTTTGAGAATACATAATTGCTTTGTTAGTATGGTTGAAGTATTATTATTATTATGTCAATATTAAACTTTTGTCTTGAATCTTATGGATCTTAATATTCTTGCCACAATAAAGAATTACATAGAGAAATATGTTAGGTGGCATTCCACATCAAAAATTCTGTTTTTAGCATTTACCTACTTGAGGACGAGCAGGAATTAAGCTTGGGGATGCTGATACGTCACCAATGTGTCTATAATTTTTGATTGTTCCATGATATTATATTATCAACTTTGGATGTTTATGGGCTTTATTATACACTTTTATATTATTTTTGGGACTAACCTATTAACATAGAGCCTAGTGCCAGTTTCTGTTTTTACCTTGTTTTAGGGTTTTGAAGAAAAGGAAAACCAAACGGAGTCCAATTGACCTGAAACTTCATAGTACCCATTTTTGGAAGGAAAGAAGCCCAGAAGACTTGAAGTGCACGTAAGGGAAGCTTTGAGGAGGCCACGAGGTAGGGGGCACGCCCACCCCCCTAGGCGCGCCCTCCACCCTCGTGGGCCCCTCGTGGCCCCCCTGACGTACTTCTTCCGCCTATATATCTCCATATACCCTAAAAACATCAGAGAGCACAATAGATCGGGAGTTCTGCCGCCAGAAGCCTCTGTAGCCACCGAAAACCAATCTAGACCCGTTTCGGCACCCTACCGAAGGGGGAAATCCCTCTCCGGTGGCCATCTTCATCATCCTGGTTCTCTCCATGACGAGGAGGGAGTAGTTCTCCCTCGGGGCTGAGGGTATGTACTAGTAGCTATGTGTTTGATCTCTCTCTCTCTCATGTCACTACAGGAATCAGCTACTTTGCCGTCAGCCATGGAGGACGGAAAAGGCATGGACGGCTGACGGCAAAGGTCTTTGCCGTCCGCCGCGGATGGCAAAAGGTGACGGCAAAGTAAGGTTCGGCAAAGAGGTACTTTGCCGTCTGCTTTGGGCGGCTAACGGCAAAGGAGCCTTTGCCATCAGCAGTGGACGGCAAAGAGTGCAGACAGCAATAAGTGCGCTGTTACTCCGTTAGGTGGCTAACGGCAGGCCTTTGCCATCCGCCGTGTGATGTCAACCGACGTCACTACACGGCAGGCCTTTGCCGTCCGCCGCTGTAGGCAAAGTTTTTGCTCTTTGCCGTCCGCCGCGGACGGCAAAGCCTTTGCCGTCAGCCACTGTAGGCAAACTGACCAAATTGATCTCTCTCTCTCGTGTTCTTGATTTGGCACGATCTTGATGTATCGCGAGCTTTGCTATCATAGTTGTATCTTATGTTTCTCCTCCCCCTCTACTCTCTTGTAATGGATTGAGTTTCCCCTTTGAAGTAATCTTATTGGATTGAGTCTTTAAGGATTTGAGAACATATGTATGTTTTGCCGTGCGTATCTGTGGTGACAATGGGATACCACGTGATTCACTTGATGTATGTTTTGGTGATCAACTTGCGGGTTCCGCCCATGAACCTATGCATAGGGGTTGGCACACGTTTTCGTCGTGATTCTCCGGTGGAAACTTTGGGGCACTCTTTGAGGTCCTATGTGTTGGTTGAATAGATGAATCTGAGATTGTGTGATGCATATCGTATAATCATACCCACGGATACTTGAGGTGACATTGGAGTATCTAGGTGACATTAGGGTTTTGGTTGATTTGTGTCTTAAGGTGTTATTCTAGTACGAACTCTAGGGCTGTTTGTGACACCTATAGGAATAGGCCAACGGATTGATTGGAAAGAATAGCTTTGAGGTGGTTTCGTACCCTACCATAATCTCTTCGTTTGTTCTCCGCTTTTAGTCACTTTGGAGTGACTCTTTGTTGCATGTTGAGGGATAGTTATATGATCCAATTTTGTTGTTATTGTTGAGGGAACTTGCACTAGTGAAAGTTTGAACCCTAGGCCATGTTTCAACGCATTGCAATACCGTTTATGCTCACTTTTATCATTCGTTACCTTGCTGTTTTTATATTTTCAGATTACAAAAACCTTTATCTACTATCCATATACCACTTGTATCACCATTTCTTCACCGAACTAGTGCACCTATACAATTTACCATTGTATTGGGCGTGTTGGGGACACAAGAGACTCTTTGTTATTTGGTTGCGGGGTTGCTTGAGAGAGACCATCTTCATCCTACGCCTCCTACGGATTGATAAACCTTAGGTCATCCACTTGAGGGAAATTTGCCACTGTCCTACAAACCTCTGCACTTGGAGGCCCAACAACGTCTACAAGAAGAAGGTTGTGTAGTAGACATCACGCCGGCCTCCCATGCCCCACTGTTGATGATGGCGTCGGCCGCGGGGGTGTGTAGATAGGATTCTCCTAGGCTCTTGTCTTTTTGTTCCCTGTGAGGAATTGAGAAGTACCCCGTGGGGTTGTGTAAAGAGTCTGTAATGTCTTTTCTTGATATTATCCCAATTATGGAACCCTTGTGAGCACAAGTCCTGTTTTAGGTTCGGTCTTCCCTTTCCAATCTCGCGACAGCTTGTTGCTCTACGCTGACAGGTCCCGGTCCCCATGCAAGCTTCAACCGTCGCTGGTATCCCAGGCCGTGTGTCGTGGTCAAGACCAGGAGGTGAGCGGCCTGAGGTCCAGTAAGAGCTCCTGAGGCGCGATGCTCAGGGGGTCCCCTTTAGTGCTCAAGAAATCGTGGTAAGATAAGAAAGGGAGGCGACGTTGCCACAATAGGGCTGCGGCAAGCGTGTCCCCTAGGTTCCAACAATTGGTTGATCTGAGCTCGTGACTTATCTTGGCGGTCTGGGGTTGATTCTTCGTGATGCGCCAGACCTGTGCGCGAACATCCGTAGCGTAGCTAGGTCAGGCCCATACGAGTCCTCCCCCTTTCAATGCTCTCCTTTGTGCTCTATGTCCTCAGGTCCCGGCCCTCGAGCGAGCTCAGCTGCCGCTGGTATGCCAGGTCGCGTGCCGTGGTTAAGGCCAGGGGTGAGGGCTAGAGAACCAGTAAGAGCTCCTGAGTCGCAATGCTCAGGATCTCCCCTTTTTACGTGCAAGCGGATTACTTGGAAGAGGTGGGAGCTCGTGGTGCTGCCTGGTGTTATCCTCGTGAGATTCCTGTGAGCCAGCACAAGGAAGAACATGATCTGCCGTTATGGTACCAGCCTACCGCCGGTTGGTCCGCGAGGGGGTGAAGGCACTGAGGGCCTGGTGAGGTGACGTGCGCGGGGCGTGCCGCGAGCCAGAGCTCGACCGCTCAGGTTTATCGACGTGGTAGGGACGGACCCGTGCACCAGCGCCGTGCCGGCGTGAGGAGGCCCCGTGGGAGGCAACGATTCAGCAGGTAGTAATCATAGGTAGATTAAACATGAGAGTAGCAGGCTTAAGTAAGTGCATGGGAGATACGTGCCACTGGGTCAGTCCCGAGCGGCTTGGGGATGATGCAGGCCAAGGGGCGCTCCCAACAAGGTAAGCCAAAGACATAAAAAGGGATACATGCCACAGGGACGGACCCATGCGGCCTAGGCATGACGCGGCCCAAGGGGCTCTCCTTGCTAAATGAACTTGGAAAATGTCACCTGGTTATGTTGACGAAGGAGACTTGGGGCAGCTGAAGGTGCACGGCGAAGGGGTTGCTCCTCACGAGCCACCGGAGCCCTGAGCCTCGGGATGCTCTAGGGGCTCAGGTGGTTCCCTGAGGACCATCTCCATCTCCATCAGGACGGCGTGCTGCCTGGCGTCCTGACCCGCTAGGATGCGCCGCAAGTTGTGCTGGTAGGCAGATGACACGCTCGGCAGGCTGAAGGGCATGCGAATGTAGCCGTGCGGTGGGCCCATGCAGCATCCCACACAGGAAGGCCAGAAAAGCTCTTGAGAAGCGGCCCTGTTGAGCCCTGGAACGTCGATGCTGATGCGCAACCTGGCATCCTCGCCTGGATGAGAAGCTGCTCCTCGTGAGCGGCGGTCGCCGCACATGGCCCTTGCGTCTTGCAATTCCTGGGTGGTCTAGGTGATGAACTCCTGAACGGTGGGCGATCCTTGCCCTGTGCCCTTGTCGGTGTCAAAACCGTCGGATCTCGGGTAGGGGGTCCTGAACTGTGCATCTAGGCCGGATGGTAACAGGAGGCAAGGGACACAAATTTTTACCCAGGTTCGGGCCCTCTCGATGGAGGTAAAACCCTACGTCCTGCTTGATTAATATTGATGATATGGGTAGAGTAGATCTACCACGAGATCGGAGAGGCTAAACCCTAGAAGCTAGCCTATGGTATGATTGTTGTTGTGTATGTTGTCCTACGGACTAAAACCCTCCGGTTTATATAGACACCGGAGAGGGTTAGGGTTACACAAAGTCAGTTACAATGGTAGGTGATCTGCATATCCGTATCGCCAAGCTTGCCTTCCACGCCAAGGAAAGTCCCTTCCAGACACGAGACAAAGTCTTCAATCTTGTACCTTCATAGTCCAGGAGTCCAGCTGAAGGTATAGTCCGGCCATCCGGACACCCCCTAATCCAGGACTCCCTCAGTAGCCCCTGAACCAGGCTTCAATGACGACGAGTCCGGCGCGGAGATTGTCTTCGTCATTGCAAGGCGGGTTCCTCCTCCAAGTACTTCATAGAAGATTTTGAGCACAAATATAGTGTCCGGCTGTGCAAAATAAGTTTCCACATATTGCCATAGAGAGAATAACATTTACACAAATCTAATTTGCTAAAGTATTCCATAGTGTGACACACCATGGCCAAGCCTTTATCCGAGTCATTTCATTATCCCACCTCCGCGCGTCATGCGAGGCGGTTTCCTTGGCACGTCTTGTTAAAGTAGAGATCGTGTCCACTTATTCCGGGATTCTCATCAATACGGGCGTGGGTAACCCAACCGCTTCTAGGACTCCTAGATTATAGGCAAGTCCAAACGGACACGGAGAGGATGCTTGATATTCACCCTCTTTATAAAGGGACAAGGCTTTTATTTTTCCCTCCCGTGCTCAATTGAATCCTTCCCCCACCTCAAGCTCAAGCACCCAAAGTTCAGGTCAGGTGCTCCGAACCTTCAGTCATGTCCGGATCTAGCCTTCAAGGCCGATGGGTGCCTTCCTCCATCGTAGAAGAAGACATCAAAAAGTTGAGGGAGGCCAGATATCTGACCGCCGAAATTTTGCATCGGCTGCCTCCCCGAGGGCAGGCCGTCCCCACCCCCAAACCGAACGAGAACATCGTGTTCGTCTCCCACTTCCTCCGAGGTCTAGGCCTTGCTCTGGATCCTTTCGTCAGGGGTTTGATGTTTTACTACGGGCTAGACTTCCATGATATAGCTCCGGACTCCTTTCTTCATATCACGATATTTATCGTCGTGTGCGAGGCCTTCCTCCGGGTTACCCCTCACTTTGGCCTATGGCTCAAGACCTTTGAAGTGAAGCCGAAGATGATCGAGGGGCAACATGCAGCGTGTGGAGGTGCCTCAATACGCAAGATAATGGGAGCTTCGTGGCCCAAAGGTTCCATCCCAGAGGTGTCTGAATTGTGGCAACATGAGTGGTTCTACATCACGGCTCCTAGATCAGCAGAGGTCCCCTGTTTTCTGCTCGGGCCCTCCACCACAGCTGATGTCATGGATCAGCAGAGGTCTGAGCTGGGGTCCAGCCAAGGACGTGCCTATACTGCAAAGCCGCATTCGAGATCTCTTCAATGGAGATTTCAGTTTGGTTGCGGTAATACAAGTTATGCTGGTTTGTCAAGTCCAGCCCTGCAAACACTGGCCTCTTCGCCTGTGGGAGTTCAATCCCGAGGGACCGCGTGTCATTCAAAATTTTCTCGGCCTAACGCATGAGGAGATGTACAAGTCATTCTTCGGACCTCAGGTGGAGTGTCCGGAAATCACCGAGGACATGGGCCTGAGTAGTAACCGCGCCGCCGAACAGGTAAGGCATCTTCCGGCCGAACATACTATCTCTCCTTTGTTACGAAGTTATTTCTTAGAGTCTGCTTTTTGACAAGGACTGGCTAACAAAGGCGAAGTTGATTCGGTGTTCGGCCCCCCTCCTTGAGGGTTTGGAAAATCCGGTATTGGAAAAGATGCTCCAGACCACACCTTTCCCGGAGCCCTTGAAGGAAGATACTATGGAGGATAATGCGGGCGGACGCGGCCCCCAACGCTGCCCATTCTAGCCGAGGGAGCGAGCGTCTCCATGAAGGAAGACGACCAGAAGAGGAAAAGGACTGCGCCCGGGGATTCGGAAGCCGAAGCTTCCAAACGGGAGAAGAAGTCTCCCACAGAGTGTCCTACCTTGGGGGGCGCTGTTGCCGCACAAAGTCCGCGGGGGGATCAATTCTCCTGCAAGTCGTAAGTGACCCGAAATACTTTAATAGTACAAATATGCCATCTTTTTCTTCTGAGAAAATAACCACCGCATATATTTTTACAGTTCGAGCCTTAGCCCCTCTCAAATGAGCTCGTCTTCGGGGGATCTTCTTCCAGAGATGATGGAGAGTGAAACGCCTCCTCCGGACTCCTCCACTCCAGAAGCGGGCGACCCTGAAGTGTCATCGCGGAGGGCCTATCCGAGTCCGGTGAGGCCAGAAGATAATCCCATTGACCCCCGAAGCTCCCAGTGTCCGGCTCCCGAAGAGAGCAAACAAAAGAGTCCGGCACCATCTAGTGTGCGATCGGATGTTCTGAGGGAGTTGGTGGGGCGAGCGGCCATCTCAGATGAACACCGTGTGCTGATGAATAAGGTGATGGAGAGAATATCGTCCACCGAAAACGGATTGCATGAAGCTTTTATGAGTCTACTGGCAGGCTTTGAGGTACGTAAAAGAATGTATGATAGTCCTGCACAAGCTAGGTGTGCCCTGTGTAGATAGTAGTCCCTGAGACTCTGGTTGTCATCGGAAACAACGACGAACAGAGGATCATATTCC
Organism: Triticum aestivum; assembly: GCF_018294505.1. Classification (NCBI taxonomy): domain Eukaryota; kingdom Viridiplantae; phylum Streptophyta; class Magnoliopsida; order Poales; family Poaceae; genus Triticum; species Triticum aestivum. Next base: position 138,620,547 of record NC_057809.1, on the reverse strand, counting down.
CAGGTAATAACCATACTGCCTCTATGTGCAGGTGATGGAAGCTCCGGTGGCTAGCCGGACTAGCGAGTTTGCCCATTTAGAACGGCAGTTGGATGCGGCAGACGCCGACATCGAGCTTGTTAACAAAAGGCTTGACGAGGCACAGGGTAAGTGTCATTATCTGGTAAACGCCACACAGGAAGAGCAGCATGATGCCAGTATCTTTATTATGTTGTGACCGCAGATGGAGCTGCCACTGTTGAAGCCTTGCGGGCAGAACTTGCCCGAGCCAAGGAACAAGCGAGGTTGGGTAATGCGGCTGCTTTGAAGGTGGCCGAAGAGTTGCAAGCCGAGAAGGCCGCGCATGGCGAGAGCCGAGACAAGATGGCCAAGATGGCCATAGAATTAAAAGCCGCCGCTGACCGTTGCCGGGTTCTTGAAAAGGAAAACCAAGGGAAGGCATCGGAACTTGAGAAGGCTGCTGCGACGAAAAAGGACCTCCGCTCTGCTATGAGGGCAAAGAAGGAGGAGCTGCGGGAAGCCGGGGATATTGTAGCTGCAAAATCATTTGTGTTGCGGAGGAAGTTCAGAGATCCACGGTATGTCCCTCTGGATCGGCTGTGGAGTTCGGAGGATGTATATATGGATTTGGCAGCGAGCGCTACCGATGCGGCCAAGTATTTCGAGGGTCAGACGGACTGTAACATAGACCAGCTGTTTTGGAGACAATTCCATTCTCCCGAGCGTCCGCTTTCATTGACTGACCAATTAGCCGAATGGGCCGAACTAAATAGGTTGTCCGGACACTCCATGAGGTCTGTTGTGGATCAGTTGTGGCCGGAAAGGTCAAAACCAAACAGCTATTTCAGCTTGGTGCAACAGTTCCTTGACGTGGTGCCGCACATTAATGCGGTGAAGAGGTGGCGTGCATAGAGGGCGCACGGATGGCCTTTGCCCGTATTAAAGCATATTGGGCGGAGATGGATGCTACCACTGTTGCAGCGCGAGATTCGGCCATAGGTCGAAGGGCTGCTGAGCACTACTTTGAAGAAGTTCTTGAGGGTGCTCATTTGATAGAGACCCAATGCTCAAAAAATATTATGTTTGAGTGATATGTAATCTCATTATAAGCGAAATGCTTTTATAAATTTTTATAAGGCTATTTTTATACTTTTGCCTGAAAGTAATATGATGCCTCCTGGGCGGCCGTTTATGTATACATGTGTATAACCTGAAAGATTGCAGCCGTCGGCTTCAACCCTCATGCATATAATGCGGAGGTGCTCGTAAAAACACGCGTTCACACTTTACCCAACGTCTTGGTCCTATTAAGGAGGTGATAGCGGGGCGAGCGAGGCAACCGTACTATAATGCTTTAGCATTTTCACTTAGCCATAGGAGTTTAATAGTGGGGCTACTAAATAGCCCCTGGTGGCTCTGCACTTTCCCGATCCCGGGGTGCGTACATGCCTGGCCGAAAAATGGCCCTTCGTTAAGGCGGAGGAATTCTAACATTCCAATAGGTCATCGAGTGGTTGACCAGTCTCACGCTATATCATGACAGTCAGTTTTCGGCTTTCTCTACTGAGGTGCTCGTCCGGATGAACCAGGGCACAATCGCAGTAGTTCTCCTGGTGCTACCTTAGCTGGTAAAGCGGAACGTAAGGCACCAAAACACAGGAGCCAGGCAAACCCAACATTTGACCAAAGACAATGATTTGGAGCTGATGCATATAGGGCCAAACTCGCGACGCCGAACACTCCCTAATGTATTCGGTCTTTGTGGTATAAACCAGGACGAAATAATGGCCTTTGTAACAAGCCCCTTGTGTCCAGGTACGTGCATTGTTCTGGCATGGCCACATGCCAAAATGTCAGCATCCTTCTCAATGGTGGATATGTATCAACAAGAGACAGTAAGAAAGGTTTACGCAGGGTCTTAATCTAAAAAGAATCCTTGGGGCGGGTCCCTGCTGCACGTCTGCGCATGTGTCTCCGTTGTGTCGTATCATGGACGGGTGTGGCACGATGATCGTCTGTAAAAGAGAGAAATTTAGGTGAAAAAGTTGTCGTGCAAAAAGATAGTTTGTTAAAGAAACCATGTATAATTCAAGATGAGAAGAAATTGTCACTCGTCTGCGCGTGTTGAGCCCCTTGTATTGAAAAATAGGGGTGTGAGCATTTATTCAGTATAAGTAGCAGCGCCGGACTCTATTAGTTGTATCTGAGGTCTTGACGACCTATTGGATGCTTTTGCTTGCCCGGGCGCCATTAGCGTGTGGCTGCCAAGGCAGCCTCACTCTCTTCGGCGCGTAGAGATCGCTTGATATTTCCATGCACCGTAATGATGCCACGTGGACCGGGCATCTTACGTGTGAGGGAGGCATAGTGTGGTATTGCATTAAAGCGAGCGAAAGCTTCGCGTCCGAGCAGTGCTTGATAGCCACTTTGAAACGGAGCGATGTGGAAAGTTAAATGCTCGCGATGAAAGTTATCGGGGGAGCCGAATATAACTTGTAGTAGGAGGGAGCCCGTACAACGAGCCCCTGGGCCTAGCGTTACTCCTTTAAAGGTAGTATTGCTATGGCGAATTTGTGTTGGGTCTAACCCCATCCCGCGGATTGTATCCTGACATATTAGGTTTAGGCTACTGCCGCCGTCCATCAAGACTCTTGTGAAGTGATATCCGCCAATTACTGGGTCTAATACAAGGGTAGCCCATCCTGTGTGTCGGATACTTGCTGAGTAATCGTGATGGTCGAAAGTGATCGGTTGAGATGACCAGTGGCAGGACTTCGTGGTGACAGGCACTTGGGTATATTTTCCTGGGAGTGCCACATTGTTTTTCCCTTGATTACGTGTAACACGTTTATTGTTTTGACTTCTGGTGGAAATTTCTTTTGTTCCACCGTGTCTTGCTTGGGGGGCTCGTCCTCGTCTTCACTTGGTGTGTCCTCCCCCTTGTGTACGGCGTTGAGCTTGCCGGACTACTTGAAGACCCAACATTCTCTGTGGGTATGATTAGCAGGTTTACCAGGGGTACTATGAATCTGACATACTTGGTCCAGGATTTTGTTGAGGCTGGACAATTCATCCCGGGTGCCTTTAGGGGGCGGCTTTTGACCTGGCCGAGAGCTTTTGAATCCGGCATTTACTGCCGTGCCCTTCGTGCTGTCTTCTTTATTCCGGCGTTTGTTATTGCTGTTGCGCCGTGATTTCCCGTTTCCATCTCTAACTTCAGATATACTAGGGTCACTGGTGCTGCATCTGGCTAGCCAGTTGTCCTCACCCGCGCAAAAGCGAGTCATGAGGTTTGTTAATGCGGCCATCGTTCTCGGCTTATTTTGGCCGAGGTGTCTGGCGAGCCATTTGTCACGGACGCTATGCTTGAAAGCTACCAAGGCTTCGGCGTTCGGATAGTCGACAATCTGGTTCTTTTTAGTAAGAAACCTGTTCCAAAGCTTTCGGGCTGACTCTCCGGGCTGTTGAGTTATATGACTCAAATCATCCGCATCCAGAGGTCGGACATAAGTCCCTTGAAAATTTGCCCGAAAGGCGTCTTCGAGCTCTTCCCAACTTCCAATGGAGCTTTCGGGGAGGCCTTTGAGCCAGTGACGAGCTGGCCCTCTGAGCTTGTGGGGTAGGTACTTGATGGCGTGGAGATCATCTCCTCGAGCCATATGGATATGAAGGATGTAGTACTCAATCCAGACCCCAGGGTCTGTTGTTCCGTCGTATGCCTCTATGTTTACAGGCTTGAATCCCTCTGGAAATTCGTGGTCCAACACCTCATCGGTGAAACATAGGGGGTGTGCAGCACCCCTGTATCTGGGTGTACCGCATTGTTCGGATGTTTGTTGTGTTGCATTGTATGCTGGGGCGCACTTGCGTGGTCCATAGATGGATCTTGTTGCACCGTCCTTTGGGTGCGAGCCCTCGCATGGGTCGTGTATTGTATTGTGAGCGGCGTTGTATGCCGCTCTGTGTTGGTAGAGGGGTCGTCTATCCGACCAAGTGGCTGCTTTGATATTTGGTTGTGGGGGTTCTGAGGCCTCCTCATCGAATTCGGGTAGCAGCTTCCGCTTTGGGTAGCTCTTGGAGGGGCGATTGTCGCCGTACCTTGCTGCAGTGTTGAGTATTTTACTCCATATGATTTGGAGTGTGTCTTGCGCGGCCTTGAGCCTTTGCTTCTGCTTTTTTAGACTCCTCACGGTGGCAACAAGCCTTTTACGGGCAGTCTGCTGCTCCGGGTGTCTGTCCGGCGTTATGTCGTCCGGACCATTATCCTTGATGGGATTTGTTTGTTCGATTTGATTATCAGATTTCCGTTGTCCAGCAGCGGTTCGCCCTGCTCCAGCGCTGGGTCTGTGTGATCGCTATTTCTGTCGAGGAGGGATTTGGGGCGGCGCTTGCGTCGCTGCTTTGACTGCTTTTCGAGGGAACAAGCCTTCGGGGCGTCCTTCCGCTCCTCGTCGTCATCTTTTGGTGCGTCCACCATGTATACGTCATATGACGAGGTGGCGTTCCAGGGCCCCATAGGCGCTGGCTCTTCATCGTCTCCTTCATCGGCGTCCATACCGTCGATGTCTTCGGAGTCGAAGTCGAGCATGTCGGTGAAATCGTCGACAGTGGCTACAAAGTGGTGGTGGGTGGGCTTTGAATTTCTTCATCGTCCGCATCGCAATCTTTCTGACCGTAGTCCGGCCAGGGATCTCCTAACAAAGAGAGAGACTTTCGTGATTTTATAATATCGCCAAAGGGCGAGTGCTAAAAGATGTCCGCGGCAGTTAACTCCATGATCGTCGCCCAATCAGATTCGATCGGCAGAGGCGTGAATGGTTCGGAGTCCGGAGAGGAGTCCGGCTCCTTGGAATCATGAGTCTCGCGGAGTGCGGGGCTGGTATTTGGCTCGATCGTTGTTATGATTGCAGCCCCGAGGCAGCGTCCAACCACCCATCCTCGGTCGGCGCGGTTGGCTCCGAATTAAGGGTCGGAGCCGCTGCGGGTGCGGCCTTCAGGGCACTGTTAGGCGGCAGAGCTAGATCATGCTCGTCGTGGCAGTGCGGCGCGCTCGGTAGTGGCTCGAATCCATCGAAGATCAAGCCCCCGCGGATATCAGCCGTATAGTTTAAACTTCCAAATCTGACCTGACGGCTAGGGGCATAGCTTTCGATCTGCTCCAGATGGCCAAGTGAATTGGCCCGCAGTGCAAAGCCGTCGAACACAAAGTCGATGATAGTAGGAGCCATCAAGCCTAGCGGCGACGACATAGAGGAACTCTCAATGAAAGCACCAATGTCGGTGTCAAAACTGGCGGATCTCGGGTAGGGGGTCCCGAACTGTGCGTCTAGGCGGATGGTAACAGGAGACTTTCCTCCCCGGACAGATCTTTGCGTTCGGCGGCTTTGCACTGCGGGCCAATTCACTTGGCCATCTGGAGTAGATTGAAAGCTACGCCCCTGGCCACCAGGTCAGGTTTGGAAGCTTAAACTACACGGCCGACGTCCGCGGACACTCGATCTTCGACGGATTGGAGCCTCTGCCTTGTGCGTCACGCGGTCACGATGAGTACGATTTAGCTCTACCACCAGACAGTGTTCAAGAAATTGCACCGGCAGCCGCTCCGACCCTCAATTCAGAGCCAGTTGTGCCTTCCGTGGATGGGTGGATGGACCCCGCCACGGAGGACTTACCCTCAACGGCGATCGAGCCGAACATCAACCTTACCTTGCACAAGAGCCGTATTATTAAACTGCCGGATCTTTCTCCGGCCACGGACTCCGAACCACCTGCACCCGATCCTATTGAATCCGATTGGGCGCCGATCATGGAGTTTACCTCCGCGGATATTTTTCAGCACTCGCCCCTTGGCGACATACTGAACAGACTAAGGTCCCTCTCCTTGTCAGGAGGATCCTGACCGAACTATGACCGGCAGGATTGGGATGCGGATGACGAAGAAATTCGCCGCCCACCCACCACCCACTTAGTAGCCACTATCGATGACTTAACCGGCATGCTCGACCTTGACTCCGAAGACATCAACGGTATGGACGACGATGCAGGAGACGAACAGGAACCACTGCCCACAGGGCATTGGACGCCCACTTCATCACACGACGTATACATGGTGAACACACCAAAAGGAAGTGACAACGAGGAACAGAAGGACGCAACGAAGGGTTGTCCCCTCGAGAAGCAGTCAAAGCGGCGGCATAAGCGCCGCTCCAAATCCCGCCTCGACAGAAACAACGATCATATAGACCCAGCGGTAGAGCAGGGTGAACCATCGCCAGATCACGGCAATACGGAGAATCAAACCGAACAACCTGACTCTGTCAAAGATAATAGTCCAGACAACCTCACACCGGATAGACACCTGGAGCAACAGAATGCCTGTCAAAGGCTTGTTGCCACCGCGAGGAGTCTAAAAAAGCAGAAGCAAAGACTCAAGGCTGCACAAGACACACTCGGAATTAGATGGAGCAAAGTACTCAACGCAGCAGCGAAGTACGGCGGTAATCGCCCCACAAAGAGCTACCCAAAGCGGAAGTTGCTACCCGAATTCGATGAGGAGGCCTTGGATCCCCTGCAACCAAAAATCGAAATGGCCACCTGGCCGGATAGATGTCCTCACGGCCAACATAGAGCGGCAAACAACGCCACACATAAGCCAATACGCGATCCACGCGAGGGCTCGCATCAAAAGGACGACGCAACCAGATCCATCTATGGACCATGCAAGCGCGCTCCAGCATACGATGCAACACAACAAACATTCGAACAACGCAGTACACTCAAATACAGGGGTGCCGCACACCCCCTATGTTTCACTGATGAGGTGCTGGACCATGAATTTCCAGAGGGATTCAAACTCGTAAACATAGAGGCATACGACAGAACAACAGACCCTGGGGTCTGGATTGAGGACTATATCCTCCATATCTATATGGCTCGAGGAGATGATCTCCACGCCATCAAGTACCTACCCCTCAAGCTCAAAGGGCCAGCTCGTCACTGGCTCAAAGGCCTCCCCGAAAGCTCCATTTGAAGTTGGGAAGAGCTCGAAGACGCCTTTCGGGCAAATTTTCAAGGGACTTATGTCCGACCTCCGGATGCAGACGATTTGAGTCATATAACTCAACAGCCCGGAGAGTCAGCCCGAAAGCTTTGGAACAGGTTTCTTACTAAAAAGAACCAAATAGTTGACTGTCCGGCCACCGAAGCCTTGGCAGCTTTTAAGCATAGCCTCTGCGATGAATGGCTTGCCAGACACCTCGGCCAAGAAAAGCCGAGAACAATGGCAGCATTAACAAGCCTGATGACCCGCTTTTGCACGGGTGAGGACAGCTGGCTAGCCAGATGCAGCACCAGCGACCCAAGTACATCCGAAGTTAGAGATGAAAACAGTAAATCACGACGCAGCAAAAAAAATAAGCGTTGGAATAAAGAAGACAGCCTGAAGAGCACGGTGGTAAACGCCGGATTCAGAAGCTCTCGGCCAGGTCAGCAAAAGCCGCCCTCTAAAGGCGCCAGAGATGAACTGTCCAGCCTAAACAAAATTCTGGACCAAATATGTCAGATCCATAGCACCCCGGGTAAACCCACTAATCATACCCACAGAGAATGTTGGGTCTTCAAGCAGTCCGTCAAGCTCAACGCCATACACAAGGGGGAGGATACACCAAGAGAAGACGAGGATGAGCCTCTCAAGCAAGACACTGGGGAACAAAAGAAATTTCCACCATAAGTCAAAACAGTCAACGTGTTACACGTGATCAAGGGGAGAAACAAAGCGGCACTCCCAGATAAATATGCCCAAGGGCCTATCACCACGGAGCCCTGCCACTGGTCGTTTCAACAGATCACTTTTGACCATCGGGATTACTCAGCAAGTATCCGGCGTGCAGGATGGGCTGCCTTGGTATTAGACCCAATAATTGATGGATACAACTTCACATGAGTCCTGATGGATAGTGGCAGCAGTCTAAACTTGATATATCAGGACACAATCCGCAAAATGGGGATAGACCCAACGAAAATTTGCCTCAGCAATACTACCGTTAAAGGAGTAACGCCAGGCCCAGGGGCTCATTACACGGGCTCCCTCCTACTAGAAGTTATATTCGGCTTCCCCGATAACTTCCTTAGCGAAAATTTAACCTTCCACATTGCTCCATTCCAAAGTGGCTATCAAGCACTACTTGGACGCGAAGCTTTCGCTTGCTTTAATGCAATACCGCATTACGCTTGCCTCATGCTTAAGATGCCCGGTCCACGTGGCATCATTATAGTAAATGGAAATATTGAGCGATCCCTGCGCGCCGAGAAGGGTGCAGCTGCCGCAGCAGCCGCACACTAAAACAGCCTCACCAACTAAAGTACTCGATAGGTCGTCAAGACCACGGACACGGTTAGACGAGTCCGGCGCAGCTATATGAAATTCGTACAGGTTTGATGGCCACACCCCTCTCATAAACACAAGGGGCTCAACACGCGCAGACAAGTGGAAATTTTTACTCATCTTGAAATTTACATGGTTTCTTTAAAACCAACCTTTTTGCACGACAACTTTTCACCTAAGTTCCTCTCTTTTACACATGACCACCGTGCTACACCCGTCCAGGATACGGCACAACGGAGACACAGGCGCAGACATGCAGCAGGGACCCGTCCCAAGGATTCTTTTTAGATTAAGACCCTGCGTCAACCTTTTTACTGTCTCTTGTTGATACACATCCCTCGGATTCTCAGTACAATTGAGAAGGATGCTGGCATCTTGGCATCTGGCCACGTCAGAATAATGCACGTACCTGGACACCAGGGGCTTCTTACAAAGGGCACTATTTAGGCCCGGTCTATACCATAAAGACCGAATACCTTAGGGAGTGTTCGGCATCGCGAGTTTGGCCTTATATGCATCAGCTCCGAATCATGTCTTTGGTCAAATGTTGGTTTGCCCGGCTCCTATGTTTTGGTACCTTAGGTTCCGCTCTATCGGCTAAGGTAGCACTAGGAGAACTACTACGATTGTGCCCCGGGTCATCCGGACGAGCACCTCAGTAGAGAAAGCCGAAAACTGACCGTCATGATATTGCGTGAGACTGGTCAACCACTCGATGACCTATCGGAATGTTAGAATTCCTCCGCCTTAACGAAGGGCCGTTTCCCGGCCAGGCATGTACGCACCCCGAATTCGGGAGAGTGCGGAGCCAACAGGGGCTATATAGTAGCCCCACCGTCAAACTCCTATGGCTAAGTGAAAGTGTTAAAGCATTATAGTCCGGTTGCCTCGTTCGCTGCGCTATCACCTCCTTAATAGGACCAAGACATTGGGTTAAGTGTGAACACGCGTCTTCTGCGAACACCTCCGCATTATATGCGTGGGGGCTGAAGCCGACGACTGCAATCTTTCAGGTTATACACATGTATACATAAACGGCCGCACAGGAGGCATCATATTAGTTTCAGGCAAAAGTATAAACACAGCCTTAATAAATTTCATAAAAAAATTGTGTTTACAATGGGAATACATGTCACTCAAACATAATATTCTTCGAGAACTGGGCCTCTATCAAACGAGCACCCTCGAGAACCTCTTCGAAATAGTGCTCGGCAGCCACTCGGCCTATGGCCGAACCCTGCGCCGCAACAGTGGTAGCATCCATCTCCGGCCAGTATGCTTTAACACGGGCAAGGGCCATCCGCGAGCCTTCTATGCACGCCGACCTCTTCATCGCATTGATGCGTGGCACCGCACCAAGGAACTGTTGCACTAAGCTGAAATAGCTATTCGGCTTCGGCTTTTCCAGCCACAGCTGATCCACGACAGACCTCATGGCGAGTCCGGACAACCCATTTAGTTCGGCCCATTCGGCTAGATGATCAGTCAATGGAAGCGGACGCTCTGGAACGTTGAATTGCGACCAGAATAGCTTGTCCACTTCACGATCTGTTTGACCTTGGAAGTATTTGGCCGCATCGGCAGCGCTCGCTGCCAAGTCCATATATGCGTCTGCCAAACTCCACAGCCGATCCAGAGGGGCATACCGTGGATCTCCGGACTTCCTCTGCAGCATGAAGGGCTTCCCAGCCGTAATATCCCTGGCTTCACGCAGCTCCTTCTTCTTCGCTCTCATAGCAGAGCGGGTGTCTTTGTTCCCCAACGTGGCCTTTTCAAGGTCCGTTGCCTTTGCTCGGTTTTCTTTTTCAAGGAACTGGCAACGGTCGGCAGTGTCTTTTAACTTTACGGCCATCTCGGCCATCTTCTCTTTGCTCTCGCAATGCGCGGCCTTCTCGGCTTTCAACTCTTCGGCCGCCTTCAAAGCAGCCGCATTACTAATCCTTGCTTGTTCTTTGGCTTGGGCAAGTTCCGCCCGCAGGATTTCCACGGTGGCAGCTCCATCTGCAGTCACAACATATTAAAGATACTGGCATCATGCTGCTCTTACTATGTGGAATTCACCAGAAAATAACACTTACCCTATGCCTCGTCAAGCCTCTTGTTAACAAGCTCGATGTCGGCATCCGCCGCATCCAGTTGCCGCTTCAGTTCAGCAAACTCATGAGTCCGGCTAGCCACCGGAGCTCCCACTACCTGCACATTAAAGCGGTATGGTTATTGCCTGGGACTACGATCCTCTATTTGCCGCCATTCTCGATGACAACCAGAGTCTCAGGGGCTACTATCTACACAGGGCACACCTAAAAATGTGCGGTACCATCACAAATGAACATCATTTTACGTACCTCAAAGCCCGTCAGTAGAATCATAAAGGCATTAGGCAACCCGCTTTCGGCGGATGAGATCCTTTCCATCACCATACCCATCAATGTACGGTGTTCTTCTGAGATGGCCGCTCGCTCCAACAGCTCTCTCAGTACGTCCGACCACATACTAGACGATGCCAGACTCTTCTGTTTGCTCTCTTTGAGAGCCGGACGCTGGGGACTTCGGGTGACTATGGGATTATCTTCTGGCCTCACCGGATCCGGAGAGGCCCTCTATGATGACACTTCAAGGTCGCCCGCTTCTTGAGCGAAGGAGTCCGGGGGAGGCGTTTCGCTCTCCATCATCTCTGGAAGAAGATCCCCCGAAGACGAGCTCTGCTGAGAAGGGCAAAGATCCGAACTGCAAGATAAATACTTTGGTTATTTTCCTCAGAGGTAAGGTAATATATCTTCACTATTAAAGTCCTTTTTAATTACTTACAGCTCGTTAGAGGGCTGATCCCGGTGCGGACTTTGTGCGGCAAGAGCACCCTCCAAGGCAGGACCCTCTGGTGGAGATTTCTTCACCCTCTTGGAAACCTTGGTTTCCGGATCTTCAGAGGTAGTCCTCTTCCTTCCCCGGGGTGAGAGAATGTCTGATTCCTCCCCTCGGTTATCCTCCCTCACGGAGGCGCTCGTTCCCTCGGTCGGAATAGGTAGCGGTGGAGGCCCGCTTCCACCCTCATTATTTCCCCCTTTGTCTTCCTTTGAGGGCTCCGAGCAAGGTGTTAGCTCGAGCATCTTTTCCAGTACCGGATTTTCCAAACCCTCAGGAAGGGGGGCCGAACACCGAATCATCTTCGCCTTTGTTATCCAGTCCTGGTCCAAGAGCGATTTCTCAGAATAACGTCATGATAAATGAAACACGGTGTGTTCGACTAGAGGATAACTTACTTGGTCGGCGGTGCGGTTGCTGCTCAGGCCCACATCCTCAGTAGTATCCAAACACTCTATCTGGGGTCCGAAGAATCATCTATACATCTCCTCATGCGTCAGGCCGAGGAAATCCTGAATAGAGTGCGGTCCTTCTGGGTTGAACTCCCACATGCAAAGAGGCTGGCGTTTGCATGGCTGGATTCATCGAACCAGCATGGCTTGCATTACCATAATCAAACTGAAATCTCCTTCGAAGAGATTTTGAATGCGGCTTTGCAGTACAGGCATGTCCTTGGCGGGACCCCAGCTCAGCCCTCTGCTAATCCATGACATCAGTTGTGGTGGAGGGCCTGAGCGGAAAGCAGGGGCAGCCACCCACTTGGCACTTCTGGAAGCTGTGATGTAAAACCACTCTCGTTGCCATAATCCGGACACCTCTGGAATAGAACCCTTTGGCCATGGAGCTCCGGCAATCCTGCTTATTAATGCGCCTCTGCATGCTACATGCTTCCCCTCGACCATCTTCGGCTTCACGTCAAAGGTCTAGAGCCATAGGCCGAAGTGAGGGGTAATGCGGAGGAAGGTCTCCCATACAACAATAAATGATGGGATATGGAGAAAGGAGTCCGGGGCCAGATTGTGGAAATCTTGCCCGTAATAAAACATCAGCCCCCTAACGAAGGGATCTAGAGTGAGTCCTAGACCTCGGAGGAAGTGGGAGATGAACACAACGTCTTCGTTGGGTTCAGGAGTAGGGACGACCTGCCCTCGAGTAGGCAGCCGATGCGAAACCTTGGCGGTCAGGTATCTGGCCTCCCACAACTTCTTGATATCTTCTTCTGTAACGGAGGAGGGCATCCACCGGCCTTGAAGGCTAGATCCGGAAATGATTGAAGATCCGGAACACCTGACCTGGGCTTTGGGTGTTAGAACTCGAGGCGGGGGAAGGATTCGATTGAGCACGGGAGGGAAAAAGTAAAAGCCTTGTCCCTTTATAAAGAGGGTGAATATCAAGCGTCCTCTCTGTAGCCGTTTGGGACTTGCCTATAATCTAGGAGTCCTAGATACGGTTGTGTTACCCACGATCGTATTGATGAGAATCCCGTAATTAGGGGAGCACGATCTCTGCTTTGACAAGACGTGTCAAGAAACCGCCTCACGTTATGTGTGAGGCTGGTTGAAGAAAAACGGTTCGAATAATTACCGGGCCGTGGCATAATGTCGTGTTGCCGAAACGTGTTAGCATATTAGATTTGTGGAAATATTATTCTCTCTACGGTGGTATGTGGAACTTATTTTGCAGGGTCGGACACTATCCTTGTATTTAAATCCTTCCGTGATGTATTCGGAGGAGGAACCCGCCTTGCAATGCCTAAGGCAATACTGCGCGCCGGACTCATCGTCATTGAAGCCTGGTTCAGGGGCTACTGAGGGAGTCCTGGATTAGGGCGTCTTCGGACAGCCGTGCTATATTCTTTGGCCGGACTGCTAGACTATGAAGATACAAGATTGAAGACTTCGGCTCGTGTCCGGATGGGACTCTACTTTGCGTGGGAGGCAAGCTAGGCAGTACGGATATGGATATCTCCTCCTTTGTAACCGACCTTGTGTAACCCTAACCCTATCCGGTGTCTATATAAACCAGAGGGTTTTAGTCCGTAGGACACAACAACTACAACATACAATCATACCATAGGCTAGCTTCTAGGGTTTAGCCTCTCTGATCTCGTGGTAGATCTACTCTTGTACTACCCATATCATCAATATTAATCAAGCAGGACGTAGGGTTTTACCTCCACCAAGAGGGCCCGAACCTGGATAAAACTTCGTGCCCCCTGCCTCTTGTTACCACCCGCCTAGACGCACAGTTCGGGACCCCCTACCTGAGATCCGTCGGTTTTGACACCGACAGACGCCGTCCTGGACTCCATGGTGACCTCCGTCTTGCCGTCCTTCTGGTCTTGGTCTTGTTGCACCAATATGGAAACCTTTTCTTGATGCCTCGGTACTCCACGCCCGCGCTTGCCCCCTTGGCACCAAAGAGGAAGCAAGGACACTGCACGCGTTGGCGCCCGCCTGGCGCATGCCTGGTCTTGGTCGGCATGGCTCATGTTAGGAGGACCTCGCGAGGTTTGCCTTGCCTTGATCTCTCTGCCCCTCGCGAGCCTGCCTGGCGAGGCCGCTCCTGAGGAGGCCTTGCATCGTCCGTCTCGCGAGGCTTGGCCCCTCGCGAGGGTCTTGAATACTTCGTTGATGAAGATGGGCAGTACAGACCTGCTAGGCCAGCCACGCCGCGGGCCGCAGGCAGGCAAGTCTGGGACCCCCGTTCCAAGAACGCCGACACGTGTGAATCGAATAATGCATTGGTTGTTTGAACCTGATGGATATGAATAAAGCTATAGCCTACTTTCAAGTTTAAATTAGGTACAACTTGAAATAGAAGGAATTAAATTAGGGCGAAATTACGTTGTGTAGGTCATTACGGCACACACGGTTGGTAAAACACAAACGTTTGCGATACACACCATAATCCGAGACGGTTCACAGAGAGGAAACGTGTTCAAGCATGCACACAGTTGCCGTTTGCAAATCGTGTGCGATGTCAGACAATATCACAAATGGTGCGGGAAAACTAAATGTGTGTGATTATCTACCTATCGTACACGGTTTATATTCATGAACTGTTTGTGATGTGCCAGGCATCGTAAAACTCCCGTGCCTAGAATCTGCCTAGAAAATTCCCGTGCGTGGAATCTGCCTGGTTTTAGGCAGAACCACAAAACTCCTACTGCGATGGCAATGCGAGCATAAACATGTGGCAAGGATGAAGCATTTGGGATATTTGAGATATCGGAAATGGTTATACAGGGACAACTATATGCATCAAGGCTCCCTATCCACGATGGTTTTTAGGTCATGTGGGAAGGACCCCCTATCGCCTACTCACTAGGAGACGGTTCCATATGTCGTCGCGAAAGGGGTTAAAAACCGTTTGTTTAGGACCAACGCGCACTAGTGAGATGACATATATGATGTCAAAAGTAGGCACTGCAAGGCAACATATGCATGATATGACTAACATCATCATGCCAAGTTACAGCAAACACCTTGGGGGTAAATAGGAGTGGTTAGATGCATCTGAATCGGCCTCAGAACAGATATCTTCCTCTGGATTACAATATGGAGAGGGCGGGGGAGGGTTTGCCATTGAACCCACCATGGAGCGATGCCTGCATGACATTGTATTTCCACACAAAACTCTTCTCTTTTTCTCTACATGTTCAGCATGATTGTGTACAATATCTGACATGCATACAAAAAAATATAGTGAGATTATGTAAGGAGAACATGCAGAAATCTAGAGTAATTGTAACAACTAGTGGATGGATCCAAAAATAATGTTAGCAGGCTGATGATTGCTTTAATTTAATAAAAAAACTGATGTTGATTGCTTTACTATTTGTTTCCCACCCAAGGTGAGGAACATAGGCATACCCTAGGTGAAACAGATATTAGACAGAGATACTATTCATTCCTGCCTCGATATGTGCCCCACTACTAATTTAGAACTCAAGTTTGAAGATCAATTTGAACCTGACTTGGAGTCTAAGAGGTGAACAGGACAATAAAGTAGCAGGTAATATTAACCAATGCATAACATAAGTAGAAACAAAAGAGTGTGACCTCTCTTGTGGACCAATGTACTCCTCAGGTTCATTTGCGGAGTCGATGATGGTGATGTCGTCGCGGTGGGTGCCGACTATTGGGGAACGCAGTAATAATTCAAAATTTTCCTACATGTCACCATGATTAATCTAGGAGATGCTAGAAACGAGATAGAGGGAGTGCATCTTCATACCCTTGAAGATTGCTAAGCAAAAGCGTTATAAGAACGCGGTTGATGGAATCGTACTCGCGGCGATTCAAATCACGAAAGATCTGATCAAGCGCCGAACGGACGGCGCCTCCGTGTTCAACACACGTACAGCCCGGGGACGGCCCCTCCTTCTTGATCCAGCAAGGGGAGAGGAGAAGTTGATGGAGAACTCCGGCAGCACGACGGCGTGCTGGTGATGGAGCTCGTGGTTCTTCGACAGAGCTTCGCTAAGCACTACAGACGAGGAGGAGGAGGTGTTGGAGGAGGGAGGGGATGCACCAGGGAAGGGGTGCGGCAGCACTCCCACCCCCCTCTATGTATAGGGTGAAGGGTAGAGGGGGCCAGCCCCTCTAGATGCATCTAGAGGGGGCCAAGGGGGAGGCTTGCCCCCCAAGAAAGGTGGGAGGCGCCCCCTCCCCCTAGGGTTTCCAACCCTAGGCGCCTTGGGCCCTTGGGGGCACACAAGCCCACCAAGGGCTGGTTCCCTCCCATATTCAGCCCATTAAGTCCCCCGGGACAGGTGGTCCCACCCGGTGGACCCCCGACACCTTTCGGTGGTCCCGGTACAATACCGATAACCACCGAAACTATTCCGGCGACTGAAACTAGACTTCCCATATATAAATCTTCATCTCTGGACCATTCCGGAACTCCTTGTGACGACCGGGATCTCATCCGGGACACCGAACAACCTTCGATAACCACATACAATTTCCCATAACAACTCTAGCATCACTGAACCTTAAGTGTGTAGACCCTACGGGTTCGGGAACCATGCAGACATGACCGAGACATCTCTCCGGCCAATAACCAAGATTGGGATATGGATATCCATGTTGGCTCCCACATGTTCCTTGATGATCCCATCGGATGAACCACGATGTCGGGGATTCAATCAATCCCGTATACAATTCCCTTTGTCCATCGGTATGTTAGTTGTCCGAGATTCGATCGTCGGTATCCCCATACCTCGTTCAATATAGTTACCGTCAAGTCTCTTTACTCGTTCCGTAACGCATGATCACGTGACCAACTACTTAGTCACATTGAGCTTGTTATGATGATGCATTACTGAGTGAGCCCAGAGATACCTCTCCGTCATACAGAGTGACAAATCCCAGTCTCGATTCGTGCCAACCCAACAGAAACTTTCGAAGATACTTGTAGTGCACCTTTATAGTCACCTAGTTACATTGTGACGTTTTATACACCCAAAGCACTCCTGCGATATCCCGGAGTTGCACAATCTCATGGTCTAAGGAAATGATACTTGACATTAGAAAAGCTCTAGCAAACGAACTACATGATCTTGTGCTGTGCTTAGGATTGGATGTTGTCCATAACATCATTCTCCTAATGATGTGATCCCGTCATCAACGACATCCAATGTCCATGGTCAGGAAATCACAACCATCCATTGATCAACGAGCTAGTCAACTAGAGGCTTACTAGGGACATATTATGGTATATGTATTCACACATGTATTACGGTTTCCGGTTAGTAGAATTATAGCATGAACAATAGACAATTATCATGAACAAGGAAATATAATAATAACCATTTTATTATTGCCTCTAGGGCATATTTCCAACAGTCTCCCACTTGCACTAGAGTCAATAATCTAGTTACATTGTGATGAATCGAACACCCATATAGTTCTGGTGTTGATCATATTTTGCTCGTGGAAGAGGTTTAGTCAACGGATCTGCAACATTCAGATCCGTATGCACTTTACAAATATCTATGTCTCCACCTTGAATATATTCACGAATTGAGTTGAAGCGACGGTTGATATGCCTCGTCTTCTTGTGAAACCTGGGCTCCTTGGCAAGGGAAATAGCTCCAGTGTTGTTACAGAAGAGAGTCTTCAGTCCTGACGCATTGGGAATGACTCCTAGGTCGGTGATGAACTCCTTCATCCAGAATGCTTCCTGTGCTGCCTCGGAGGCATCTATGTACTCCGCTTCACATGTAGATCCCGCCACGACGCTTTTCTTGCAACTTCACTAGCTGACTGCCCCACCATTCAAAATATACACATATCCGGTTTGTGACTTGGAGTCATCCAGATCTGTGTCAAAGCTAGCATCGACGTAACCCTTTACGACGAGCTCTTCGTCACCTCCATAAAACGAGAAACATATCCTTTGTCCTCTTCAGGTACTTCAGGATATTCTTGACCATTGTCGAGTGTTCCATACCGGGATCACTTTGATACCTCCCTACCAAACTTATGGCAAGGTTAACATTAGGTCTGGTACATAGCATGGCATACATAATAGAGCCAATGGCTGCAGCATAGGGGATGACACTCATCTTTTCTCTATTTTCTACCAAGGTTGGGCATTGAGCTGTGCTCAATCTCACACCTTGGAATACAGGCAAGAATCCCTTCTTGGACTGATCATATTGAACTTGTTCAATATCTTTTCAAGGTATGTGCTTTGCGAAACACCAATGAGGTGTCTTGATCTATCTCTATATATCTTGATGCCTAATATGTAAGCAGCTTCTCCAAGGTCCTTCATTGGAAAACACGTATTCAAGTAGGCCTTTATGCTTTCCAAAAGTTCTATATCATTTCCCATCAATAGTATGTCATCCACATATAATATGAGAAATGCTACAGAGCTCCCACTCACTTTCTTGTAAACACAGGCTTCTCCATAAGTCTGCATAAACCCAAACTCTTTGATCATTTCATTAGAGCGAATGTTCCAACTCCGAGATGCTTGCACCAGCCCATAGATGGAGCGCTGGAGCTTACATACCTTGTCAGCATTCTTAGGATCGACAAAACCTTCCAGCTGCATAATATACAATTCTTCCTTAAGGAAACCATTAAGGAATGTCGTTTTGACGTCCATTTTCCATATCTCATAATCATATAATGCGGCAATTGCGAACATGATTCGGACGGACTTCTGCTTCGCTACGGGTGAGAAGGTCTCGTCGTAGTCAACCCCTTGAACTTGTCGATAACCCTTAGCGACAAGCCGAGCCTTATAGATGGTCACATTACCATCCGCATCAGTCTTCTTCTTAAAGATCCATTTATTCTCTATGGCTTGCTGATCATCGGGCAAGTCTGTCAAAGTCCATACTTCGTTTTCATACATGGATCCTATCTCGGATTTCATGGCCTCAAGCCATTTGTTGGAATCCGGGCCCACCATCGCTTCTTCATAGTTCGAAGGTTCATCGTTGTCTAACAAGATGATTTCCAGCATAGGGTTGCCGTACCACTTTGGTGCGGAACATGTCCTTGTGGACCTACGAAGTTTAGTAGCAACTTGATCTGAAGTTTCATGATCATCATCATTAACTTCCTCTCTAGTCAGTGCAGGCACCACAGAAACATCTTCTTGAGCTACGCTACTCTCCGGTTCGAGAGGCAGTACCTCATCATGTTCTACTTTCCTCCCACTTACTTCTTTCAAGAGAAACTCTTTCTCTAGAAAGGATCCATTCTTGGCAACAAAGATCTTGCCTTCGGATCTGAGGTAGAAGGTATACCGAATAGTTTCCTTAGGGTATCATATGAAGACGCATTTTTCTGACTTGGGTTTGAGCTTTTCATGTTGAGTTTCTTGACATAAGCATCACATCCCCAAACTTTCAGAAACGACAGCTTAGGTTTCTTCCCAAACCATAATTCATATAGTGTCGTCTCAAAGGATTTCGATGGAGCCCTATTTAAAGAGAATGCGACAGTCTCTAAAGCGTAACTCCAAAATGATAGCGGTAGATCGGTAAGAGACATCATAGATCGCACCATATCCAATAGAGTGTGATTACGATGTTCGGACACACCATTACGCTGAGGTGTTCTAGGCGGCGTGAGCTATGAAAAAATTCCACATTTCCTTAAGTGTGTGCCAAACTCGTGACTCAAGTATTCCCCTCCATGATCTGATCGTAAGAACTTTATTTTCTTGTCATGTTGATTCTCTACCTCACTCTGAAATTCCTTGAACTTTTCAAAGGTCTCAGACTTGTGTTTCATTAAGTAGACATACCCATATCTACTTAAGTCATCAGTGATGGTGAGAACATAACGATAGCCATCGCGAGCTTCAAAGCTCATTGGACCGCACACATCAGTATGTATGATTTCCAATAAGTTGGTTGCAAGCTCCATTGTTCCAGAGAATGGAGTCCTGGTCATTTTGCTCATGAGGCATGGTTCACACGTGTCAAATGATTCATAATCAAGAGACTCCAAAATTCCATCTGCATGGAGTTTCTTCATGCGTTTGTCACCAATGTGACCAAGGAGGCAATGCCACAAGTATGTGGGACTATCGTTATCCACCCTAAATCTTTTGGCATTCACACTATGAATATGTGTATCACGTTCGAGATTCAATAAAAATAAACCATTGACCAGTGGGGCATGACCATAAAACATATCTCTCAAATAAATAGAACAACCACTATTCTCAGATTAAAATGAGTAGCCATCTCGCATTAAACGAGATCTAGATACAATGTTCATGCTCAAAACTGGCACTAAATAACAATTATTGAGGTTTAAAACTAATCCCCAAGGTAGATGTAGAGGTAGCATGCCGATGGCGATCACATCGACCTTGGAACCATTCGCGACGCGCATCGTCACCTCATCCTTCTCTAGTCTCTGCTTATTCCACTACGAGCGCTGGTAAGGTACACATCAATAACATGTATATCACATATACCTTTGGCGTTGTCGGCCTTCTTATCTGCTAAGTACTTGGGGCAGTTCCATTTCCAATGACCATTTCCGTTGCAATAAAAGCACTAAGTCTCAGGATTGCGTCCATTCTTTTGCTTCTTCCTGGCAAGTGACTTACCGGGCGCAGCAACTCCCTTGACGTCCTTCTTGAAGTTCTTTTTACCCTTGCCTGTCTTGAAACTAGCGGTCTTATTCACCATCAACACTTGATGTTCCTTTTTGATTTCCACCTCCGCTAATTTCAGCATTGAATATAACTCAGGAATGGACTTCTCCATCCCTTGCATATTGTAGTTCATCACAAAGCTCTTGTAGCTAGGTGGAAGCGCCTGGAGATTCCTGTCAATGACCGAGTCATCTGGAAGATTTACTCCCAGCTGAGACAAATGGTTGTGCAACCCAGACATTTTGAGTTTATGCTCGCTGACAGAACTGTTTTCATCCATCTTACAACTGTAGAACTTGTCGAAGACTTCATATCTCTTGACCCGGGCATGAGCTTGGAAAACCATTTTCAGCTCTTGGAACATCTCATATGCTTCGCGCTGCTCAAAACGCTTTTGGAGCCCCGGTTCTAAGATGTAAAGCATGCAGCACTGAACTAGGGAGTAATCATCACTACGCGACTGCCAGCCGTTCATAACGTCTTGAGTTGCTGGGAAAATGGGTGCATCACCTAGCGGTGCTTCAAGGACATATGCTTTCTTGGAAGCTATGAGGATGATCCTCAAGTTACGGACCCAATCTGTATAGTTGCTATGTCGGGGGTTTGGTGCGACATATGCCAAAGGATGGCTAATCATGATGGGGGCTAGTAAGACGTCGCCGGTGCCAGGAAATGGGATGAGGCGAAGACATGCACGCCGGTGAATCTTACCCAGGTCCAGGGCTCTCCTAGGAGATAACACCCCTAGTCCTGCTCTGCGGGGTCTCTGCATGATCACTAAGGCACTAGCAAGTACAATGGTGCTCCTCGAGCTGTATGTGAGAGGTGGAAGAAGGCAGGGCTAGCTTCCTCCTCTCTCTATGTGTGTCTAGATCTAATAGTGCTGGGAACCCTTTGCATGGGTGCCCTGGGGGGGTTTATATAGGCCTACCTGCAGGGGAACAATGGTAATCTTGACGGGTGTAAGACCCGATTGTTAGTGTCTTCTGTCGCCGGCTCCTTCGCTGGCCGCTGGGGCCCGCCGCCTTGTGGGCCCTTCCGGCTGGTCTGTTATGGAGCCGACAGGATGCATCCGCCCCTTGCGGGTCTGGCTGGCTGCTTGTTACTGTAGATGTAATGCTAATGACGAATGCTTGGTCGGGGGGGGGGGGGCGTGGCTACAGTCCCACCATCTGGTGGGAGATCACTGTAGCCGCACCATGTCTCCTCTGGTTGATGGCGTTTGGACTCCAAGGGAAACTTGGGCCGCCTGCTGGAGGCCGGCCTCCCTCGGGCCCGACTGGTCAGGTGCCGCCGCTCTCTGGGTTCTCGCTGCCTGGTAGGGCCCGCCGCCTGCTGGCCGTACTGACAGGCCGTCGTGGGGACAGGGTTTCGCCTGACAGTGGCGATGTCAAGGGTGGAATGGCAGTAGTGCCGCGCCGTCCGGAGATCTCGGCCAGTACGGGACACTGTGGCCACGCCCCGCCCTGGATATGGGGGTGATGGGCTACGTTGTAGCCTCATCTCGTCTTGTCTTCTTTATGAGAGCTCGGACTTTGAGGGTGCCGTGGGCCGCCTACCAGGAGGCGGCCTCTCTGGAGGCCGCCTGCTAGGAGGCGGCTCGTCTTGCGGCCGCCTTCTGGTACTTTAGCCGTCCTCTGGCAGCCGGCCGCTTTTATGCCAGTCGGCCGCCAGAAGGCGGCGCTTCATCCTTGACGCTTGTTGGGCACAGCCGGCCCAAATGGGTTAGGCTACCTGTGGTCCATTACACCGACAGTAGTCCCCAAAGCTGGTGAGGTGGCGCGGTTGTCGAGCCGAGATGCATCAGCAGTTTCCTTCTCCACATATTCTTGCCGAATGCTTCGTCCACCTTCTGGTGTGTCACCTGCTGGAGGTCGGCCATGACTAGGCGGATGCGTCTGATGATCTTGATATGTCAGGGCGGGAGGATAGGTGGCGTGCCCTGTAAGCCTCTAGCCCGCCGCCTGCAGCGAGCGCGCCACGCGGCGCCAGTTAGCCGGGCCAGCCTGCCAGCCCACGCACGCGATGGGACGCGACAGCAGGCTAGGCCCGCCACGACCGGGCCTCGGCATGCGGGGCAGATCCGCCACGGCCGAGGCGGACCGTTGCGATTCCGCACGGAGTTACTGCATGCAGTAACTTGCGCAATAATCGTGGGAACGTGGGGTCGTGGGCGTAGTTAATCCCACGATCCCACGCCCCGCCCCCTCGGCTTCGCAGCCTAGGGGCTATAAGTAGGGGAAAAGAGGGGGAGTGGCGGAGCACGCGCGCCCTCCTCCCCTTTGCCATTTTCATCCTCCTCCTCTTCATTGCCGATGCACTACTGTGCCCCACCGAAGCACTGCCGCAGCTCGTCGCCGGCAGCCTCCTTCGCGCCAAGCTTCTTGCCTCGCCGTGAACCGTGCCTCTGCCATCGTGCCGTTTCCCCGCCGAGTCTAGTCACCATGGCGCGCGAGAAGGGAGTGGACTAGGATGGCTCGATCATCATCGCTGACCACCTCGCCTTCCTTCGCGCCACACGGCGGCTGCCCGGCGCGGCCTACGTTAAGGTGCACGTTCTGCCGCAGGAGGAGATCTCGCCGGCGCCGCAGGGAGGCGAGCGGGTCATCTTGCGCTCGCACTTCCACCGCGGCTTCGGCCTGCCGGCAAGCGGATCCTTCCGCTCCTTCCTCAATTTCTACCACCTCCAGCCGCATCACCTGACGCCCAACACCGTGACGCTGCTGTCCGCCTTCATCACGATGTGCGAGGGCTATCTCGGCATACTCTCCACCATCGAGTTGTGGGAAGCATTCTTCTACACCAAGCTGGGAACCTCCACCAGGAAGAAGGTGGCCCAGTGCGGCGCCTTTGTCGTGGTGCACCGTCCATCGGCGAAGAACGCCTTCCCTGCCATCAAGCTTTCACAGTCGGTCAAACTGTGGCAGAAATCGTATTTTTACACGGAGAATGTCGACCCCGCCATGGACTTCAACAACCTGCCGCCCTACAAGGCCGGCCCTCCTGCCGAACCTCGGGCCAACTGGGGCTACAAGCCGAAGCCCCTGTTAGCCGACGCCATTGCCGCCATCAACCGGCTCCGGGTGCTGACGGACTCAAACGGCTTCAAGGCGTCCGACATGCTCGTCGCCTTCATCGAGCACCGGTTTCTCCTGCTCCCAGGCCGGCCTCATATGATCTGTCGGATGAGCGGGAATCGGGACCCAAGCCGGATGTGCATGAAGGACATGCCGACTATTGAGGTCGCCCGCATGGTGAATGAGATCTCCAACCTCAAGCTGTCGGAGGGATCTTGGCGGTTCGACATGCGGCCGTACTCCCGAGCCAACCCGCCGGATGCCGTAAGTTCTTCAACTCTTTCCTTTTTGGTTTTTGACTTGGTCTCGGTCTTGCTGTCTTGACCAGTCGATCCTTTCAACGCAGATCTTCATGTCTTCGGCGACGGCCGCTGATACGTCTCCAACGTATCTATAATTTTTGATTGCTCCATGCTATATTATCTACTGTTTTGGACATTATTGGGCTTTATTATCCACTTTTATATTATTTTTGGGACTAACCTATTAACCGGAGGCCCAACCCAGAATTGTTGTTTTTTTTGCCTATTTTAGGGTTTCGAAGAAAAGGAATATCAAACGGAGTCCAAACGGAATAAAACCTTCGGGA
The DNA here is from genome assembly GCF_018294505.1 of Triticum aestivum. Taxonomy (NCBI): domain Eukaryota; kingdom Viridiplantae; phylum Streptophyta; class Magnoliopsida; order Poales; family Poaceae; genus Triticum; species Triticum aestivum. The sequence goes on along the minus strand of NC_057809.1, from coordinate 138,596,495 downwards.
ACGTGATTTTCTCATCGAATACAACTCAGGAGACTTGGACCCTACGTCAAGCCAATCAACAGGAGGCCACGAGGAAGGGGGCGCGCCTGCCCCCCCCCCCCCCAGGCGCGCCCTCCACCCTCATGGGCCCCTGTTGCTCCACCGACGTACTTCTTCCTCCTATATATACCCACGTACCCCCAAACGATCAGATACAGAGCCAAAACCCTAATTCCAGCACCGTAACTTTCTGTATCCATGAGATCCCATCTTGGGACCTGTTCCGGAGCTCCGCCGGAGGGGGCATCGATCAGGGAGGGCTTCTACATCAACACCATAGCCTCTCTGATGAAGTGTGAGTAGTTTACTTCAGACCTACGGGTCCATAGTTAGCAGCAAGATGGCTTCTTCTCTCTTTTTGGATCTCAATACAATGTTCTCCCCCTCTCTTGTGGAGATCTATTCGATGTAATCTTCTTTTTGCGGTGTGTTTCTTGAGACCGATGAATTGTGGGTTTATGATAAAGTCTATCTATGAATAATATTTGAATCTTCTCTGAATTCTTTTATGTATGATTGGTTATCTTTGCAAGTCTCTTCGAATTATTAGTTTGGTTTGGCCTACTAGATTGATCTTTCTTGCAATGGGAGAAGTGCTTAGCTTTGGGTTCAATCTTGCGGTGTCCTTCCCCGGTGACAGTAAGGGCAGCAAGGCACGTATTGTATTGTTGCCATCGAGGATAACAAGATGGGGTTTTCTTCATATTGCATGAGTCTATCCCTCTACATCATGTCATTTTGCTTAAGGCGTCACTCTGTTTTTAACTTAATACTCTAGATGCATGCTGGATAGCGGTCGATGAGTGGAGTAATAGTAGTAGATGCAGGCAGGAGTCGGTCTACTTGTCTCGGACGTGATGCCTATATACATGATCATACCTAGATATTCTCATAACTATGCTCAATTCTGTCAATTGCTCAACAGTAATTTGTTCACCCACCGTACAATACTTATGCTCTCGAGAGAAGCCACTAGTGAAACCTATGGCCCCGGGTCTATCTTTATCATATCAATCTCCTACTACTTAGTTATTTACTTTGCTATTTATTTTGCCTTTATTTTACTTTGCATCTTTATCATAAAAATACCAAAAATATTATCTTATCATATCTATCAGATCTCACCCTCGTAAGTGGCCCTATAGGGATTGACAACCCCTATTTGCGTTGGTTGTGAGGATTTATTTGTTTTGTGGAGGTACGAGGGACTTGCGTGTAGCCTCCTATTGGATTGATACCTTGGTTCTCAAAAACTGAGGGAAATACTTACGCTACTTTGCTGCATCATCCCTTCCTCTTCGGGGAAAACCAACACAGTGCTAAAAGAGGTAGCAAGAAGGATTACTGGCGCCGTTGCCGGGGAGGTCTACGCAAAAGTCAACATACCAAGTACCCATCACATAAAGTCAACATACCAAGTACCCAAGCTTGTGCTGGCCGGCTGTTCGCTGGATCAGTCGGGGCACAAGGTCTCCCTCCTGGAAAGATCTTGGCTTGACCTTCCGATTGTAGTAGCGGCGTAGACTCTGCTTGTAGATGGCACACCGGCTGAGTGCTAACAACCGGGCCTCCTCCGAAGATTGACGCCGTCTCCATGCGATTCTCTTGCTTACGCCTCGGTGTACATGGTGACGCGAGATGAGTCGAACTCAATGTCCGTCGGGATGACGGCCTCGGCACCGTATATGAGGAAGAATGGAGTGAAGCCGGTTGACTTGTTCGGAGTGGTGCGGAGGCTCCAAAGGACGGTCGGCAGCTCATCAGTCCAGCAGCTGGCCGACCGTTCCAGGGTCTCGACCAGTCAGGGTTTTACGCCGGAAAGGATGAGGCCGTTTGCTCGCTCAACTTGGCCGTTTGACTGCGGATGGGTAAAGGACACTAGGTCCAGTCGGATGCCCTGTGTCACGCAGAAACGGGCCAAGGATCCTTTGGAAAAATTTGTGCCATTATCGGTGATGATGCCGTGTGGTACTCCATACCGAGTGGTGATATCTGCAATAAAGGTCACGGTAGTCGGACCATTCAACTTCTTGATTGGCTTTGCTTCTATCCACTTAGTGAATTTTTTCACGGTGACAAGCAGATGCGTCATTGATGTCTACTACACAACCTTCTTCTTGTAGACGTAGTTGGGCCTCCAAGTGCAGAGGTTTGTAGGACAGTAGAAAATTTCCCTCAAGTGAATGACCTAAGGTTTATCAATCCGTGGGAGGCGTAGGATGAAGATGGTCTCTCTCAAACAACCCTGCAACCAAATAACAAAGAGTCTCTTGTGTCCTCAACACACCCAATACAATGGTAAATTGTGTAGGTGCACTAGTTCGGCAAAGAGATGGTGATACAAGTGCAATATGGATAGTAGATAATGGTTTTTGTAATCTGAAAATATAAAAACAGCAAGGTAGCAAATGGTAAAAGTGAGCACAAACGGTATTGCAATGTGTTGAAACAAGGCCTAGGGTTCATACTTTCACTAGTGCAAGTTCTCTCAACAATAATAACATAATTGGATCATATAACTATCCCTCAACATGCAACAAAGAGTCACTCCAAAGTCACTAATAGCGGAGAACAAACTAAGAGATTATGGTAGGGTACGAAACCACCTCAAAGTTATCCTTTCTGATCGATCTATTCAAGAGTCTGTAGTAAAATAACACGAAGCTAGTCTTTCCGTTCAATCTATAGGTTAGTCCCAAAAATCATATAAAATAGCATATAAATGCATATAGAAAATCCAAGGTTGATAATATAATAGCATGGAACAATCAAAAATTATAGATACGTTGGAGACGTATCAGTCATGCCGCTGCACGCTGTCTGGAATGGTTCCACAATATCCAAGCCCTAGACGGCAAAAGGCCATGTTAAGGGGGTGGTCTTGAGTGCAGAAGACGGTAGATGTTGCTTCGAGCTAAACTTCTTACACCCTTTGCAATGCTTGACTAGATCCTTGGCATCTTCCAAGGCAGTCGGCCAGAAGAAACCGTGGCGGAAAGCTTTCGCCATGAGTGACCTGGAAGCCGCGTGGTGGCCGCACTCGCCTTGGTGGATGTCTTTGAGGATTGCTTGGCCTTTATCCGGCTCCACGCAGTGCTGGTACACACCAGTGACACTGCGCCTCACAAGTTCTCTGTTGACAATGCTGTATGCTGCTGCCCGATGTTCCACTTGTCGGGCTGAGATCTCATTAGTCAGCAGCTCTTTGTTCACCAGAAAGTTGAGGATGGGCTGCGCCCATGAAGGTGCTGCTATTTCTTCGACTGCGAGAACTGCAACTTGCACGAGGGCGGTTGGGTTGGGAGGTGGCGGGTTGGAGGCGGCCGCCGCTTGCTATGTTAATGAAGTTCCCGGGCCGACTGCCGTAGCCCCTAGGCCAGGTTCTGAACTCCCCCGGGCCGGGTGCGACTGCTACAGTCCCCGAGCCGACTATTGCAATCCCTGAGCCGGATCCGACTGCTTCGGGAGGGGCCGACACAAAGATGGATTCAGATTCTGGAGAAGGCTTGATCGATGGCTTGAGCAGGCGCCGAAGGGAGACACCGGCTGGTATTGCTTGCCGGGTGGAGCCGATTCGTGCCAAGGCATCTGCTTGCTCATTGTCAGCTGTTGGCATGTGAAGGAACTCACACCCCTCAAAATAACCACTGAGTTGCTGGACAAAAAAAACGGTAGCTTGTCATGTTTGCATCCTTGGCGTCCCAGTCGCCAGAAGACTGCTGGACCACCAAGTCGGAGCCGCCGTAGCACAGGATCCGGCGGATGCCGATTTCTTTGGCCATCCGGAGGCCGTGTATTAGTGCTTCATACTCAGCCACATTATTGGAAGCAGCAAAATGGATTTGCAATGTGTACTTGAGCTTGTCGCCTTTGGGAGAGGTGAGGATGATGCCGGCTCCCAAACCAATGCGCATCTTTGAACCATCAAAATGCATCCGCCAATGGGTGGAGTCTGGCGCTGGCGGCAGGTACTGGGTCTCGGCCCAGTCGACGAGGAAGTCGGCCAGTGCTTGGGACTTGATGGCGGTGCGGGTAGCCGTGCCTTCGCCACCGCCGGTTGACAGGTCGCGGGACAAGTAGCCGGCGGCCCCGCTTGGGGCTGGTAGTGGATAATGTAGGGGGCCAACTGGATTGCCCATTTGGCCACTCGGCCAGAAGCATCTCTGTTGCCAATGATCTCAGCAAGGGGAGCAGTGCAGACAACAGTGATTGGGTGCTCTTGAAAGTATGGCTTCAGCTTCTTGGCGGCGAAATGCACGTCGTAGCACATCTTCTGATAGTGGGGGTAGTTCTGCTCGGAAGCGGACAACACTTCACTCAGGTAATACACCGGCCTCTGGACTGGTAACGTCATGTCGTCTTCCTTGCGCTCCACAACAATGACTGTGTTGACCACCCGGCTGGTGGCGGCGATGTATAGGTACATGGGCTCTTTAGCAGTTAGAGCCGCCAGGACAAGCGGCGTGGTCAACATCTTTTTCAACTAGAGAAAAGCGTCATCTGCCTGGTCGTTCCACTCAAAATGAGTGGTCTTCTTCATGAGCGGGGAAGAGCCTTCTCACCCAGCCGACTGATGAACCGGTTGACGGATGCTAAGCAGCCGATGAATTTCTGGATGTCTCGCAGTCGGGTGGGCTTCTCCATCCTCTCGATGGCTTGGATATTCACAGGGTTGCACTCAATGTCGCGTTCTGAGACCAGGAAGCCAAGGAGCTGGCCGGCTGGTACTCCGAACACGCACTTTTCCGGGTTGAGCTTGATTTGAAATTGGCGCAGATTTTCAAAGGTTTCCTTGAGATCTTCGAGGAGTGTGTTGCGCCTCTCTGTCTTTACCATGATATCGTCTATGTAGACGTGGGCATTTCTGCCGAGTTGCTTGAGGAGGCACTTCTGCATGCAACACTGAAAAGTGGCACCGACATTCCTAAGGCCGAATGTCATGGTCAGGTAGCAGAAGGCTCCAAATGGTGTGATGAATGCGGTCTTCAGACGGTCTGCCGGGTTCAGCTTGATCTGGTGATACCCTGAGTAGGCATCCAGAAAACTCAACAGATGGCATCCGACTATGGAGTCTATCACTTGGTCTATCCGTGGTAGAGCAAACGGATCCTTCAGGTAGGCCTTGTTGAGGCCGATGTAATCAATGCACATGCGCCACTTGTTATTCTTCTTCAGTACTAGGACTGGGTTGGTGAGCCATTCTGGGAAGAAAACTTCCATTATGAAGCCAGTTGCCAACAGAATGGCGATCTCTACTCCAACGATTCTTCTCTTCTCCTCCGACAGTCAGAGGAGGGGTTGCTTGACTGGCTTGGCATCTTCTCTGACATGTAGCTTGTGCTCGGCGAAATCCGTCGGGACACCCGGCATGTCTTTGGGAGACCATGCAAAGATGTCCCAATTCTCACGGAGGAAATCGACGAGCTCGCTTTCCTATTTGCTGTCAAGGTTTGCACCTATGACAGCATACCTCTCCGGGTGCTCCGGGTCCAATGGTATCTTCTTTGTCTCCTTGGCCGGCTTGAAGGATCCTTCGGCTTCCGACTCCTTGGGACCGTGGGAGATGTCTGGCTGCTTGCCGGCCATGGCCACAACCTGGTCAAGGAGCCGCTTTTCGGCAGCGATCACAAGGGACTCGGCCAACCGGCTGCTGGCGGCCGCACAGTCGGACGACTTCTGGTAATCTCCGGAGACGGTGATGACTCCCTTGGCGCTTGGCATCTTCATCTTGAGGTAGGCATAATGTGGCACCGCCATGAACTTGGCTAAAGAAGATCGGCCAAGTAGTGTGTGGTACAAGCTTTCCAAGTCGACCACCTCAAACCAGATGGGCTCTCGGCGCAAATGGTCTTTATCCCCGAAGAGGACATCTATCTGGATCTTGGCGATTGGTGAGTGAGAAAGGCCAAGAACTATGCCATGGAAAACAGTCCGATTGGGCAGGAGATGCTTGGGTTTGATCTTCAACTTCTCCATGGTATCACGATACAGGATGTTGATGTTGCCGCCGTCATCTATCAAGATTCGGGAGAAACGAGCAGCTCGCCTCTCCGTGGCAAAGGTGGTCTCCAACACCAAAGCGTAAGAACCCGGAGAAGGCATCACTTCCGGGTGATTAGCCCGGCTCCAACCGATCGGCCTCTCTGACCAGTGCATGAACTCTGGGGCTTCAATTGCTATAGCATTCACCTCACAAGACTGTCGACGCAGGCTGCGCTTGTCATCGGCCACACTGGTGAAAATGACATATGCTCCATGCTCTTCAGGGAATTGATCTTGAATGGCTCGACTGCTGGATGGATCGCCGGCTGCTGAGGAGGCGGAGGCGGCTGACCAGCAGGCGGCGGTGGTTGCAGCCCTTCTCCCATGGCGATCCGTGTGAGCCAATGACACTTCCGGGTGGTGTGGTTGGACGGCTTCGCGCCGCTGTGGAACTTGCAGGGAGCATCAAGAGTCTACTCATAGGAAAAGGCGGGTAACCAGGTGGGAATGCTGCCCTTCTGGCGCTTGGGAGGAGGTTGTCTTTCCGGCTGCCGGTCCTCGACTGCTGCCACCTACCGGCTGCTGGAAGCCGGCATCGGGGCTTTCCGTTTGTTGTCGCTTTGCTGCTGTCGCCGACTGGTGTCACCAGCCGGGGTCCGAGGAGCTTGAGGAGCCACCTTGTCAGATGCATCAACCTGAATCTCCGTCTTCATGGAGGAATCGGCTGTGGCGTACTTGTCCGCTATGATTAGCAGCTCGTCGAGGGTCGTCGGCTCATCACAGAGGAGCTGGTGTTTGAGCAAAGTGCCTTCTCAGCACCCGGCCGTGAAGTACTCGATGGCCTGCACCTCGTACACGCCCTCACAAGAGTTGCGCAGCTCGGCCCAACGCGTGAGGTAGTCGTGAGTCGATTCGTTGGGGCCTTGGACACACAAGGAAAGCTGGCGAGGCTTGGCGGCCGCTTGTACGTGCTGGTGAAGTTGTGGATGAAGGCCTCAGTGAAATCCACCCAGCTGTTGATGCTGTGGGGCTTCAGGTTGTTCAGCCATGTCCAGGCGGTGCCCTGGAGCATGAGTGGAACATACTTCACGGCAACGCGCTTGTTGTCGTTTGCTATGCTGATGGCTGTGGAGTAGTCGACCAGCCAGTCCTCCGGCTTCATGGAGCCGGTATACTTGGGCATATCTCTTGGGAGCATGAACCCTTTGGGGAAGGGCTCATCTCTAATGCGGGGGCCAAAGCAAGGCGGGCCCAGCGCGTCTTCTTCTTCCAGCGCCAGGGATTGGTTGAGACGATCGATCCGGTGGCGGGCATCATTCTCTCTGATTCCTTCTCGGGGGCCAAGTAGGCCTCCAAGACTCGGGTAATTGACAGGCGGCAGAGACATGCGCCTTTCTCCACGCTGGGGAGGCCGGTAGCCACCTGTTCGTTCCACCGCGCAAGGGCAGCCGTCTTAGTCGTGCTCGATGGTGATGTGCGTCCGGCTGCGGCTGGCAGCCGGCTCCTTGTCTCGTCATCCACAGTTGCCATCAGTCGGCGTCCGGGACGTCGCGCCATGCTCTTGGCGGGGAGGCGGGTCGTCGTTCTGCCGATTGGGGTCCTCGACGCGGCAGCCGGCTTCTTACTTCTCGGCAGCCGCATCGATGAGTCGCTGGACTCGCTCCGTCATGTGGCGACGCTCGTCGCCTTTGAGGTTGTCCAGCTCATCTGCTGCCGATTGGGCAGCTCATATGTTCTCCATAGGCGTAGCGTAAACAGGGCGATCCGCCCCGAACATGCTGGCAATGGCCGCGCCGCACTGCCGGACCGCACCGACACGGCTGGGCCCGTCAGGAGCCGGCGTGCCGCCAATGGCGCGGTCCATCTCGCGCTGATAAGCCTCCGAAAGGCGTCTCATGCTAGCTAGCTTCTTGGCACTCTCGACAAGCTAGACGCGGCAGGCTTCCAGCGTCTCGGTGTCGGCGTCTTCTGCGATGGGTGCAGACAGGTCTTGCAGCGTTGCCTGGAGCGGGTCCCGGGTACCATCACCGGAAACTCCATCGTGGCTGATGACGAGCACCTTCGTCACGGTGTTGCCGCGGCTGTCGGTGTGAGGGAGAGGATCCTCAACGATCACCACGTTGGTAGGGAATGCATCGAGCGACGCTGTATCGGAGTCGACAAGCATCGGGTCGGTGGAGCCAACTGACTCCAAGTCAACAGCCGGCTTGTTGGCGACATGAAGCTGGTCGAGGAGGTTGAAGAGAAGGCTCTCGGGGCCATCGTTGCCCGCGTCAGATGCAGGCTCGTTGGAGAGGCGGATCTCGCCAACAAGGTCGGCGAGGCAGCTCGCCACGCAGGCGACCTCTACGCCATGCAACGCGTCAGCGCAAACGCCATCCTGCGTGCCTGGCTGGCTGTGCTTGGCAGGGAGGAAGAGGGTTCCCGTCAAGAACAGATCTCCGGATGAGGTGCACCTAGCCCCATGGTGGGCGCCAAATGTCGGGGGTTTGGTGCGACATATGCCAAAGGATGGATAATCATGATGGGGGCTAGTAAGACGTCGCCGGTGCCAGGAAATGGGATGAGGCGAAGGCATACACGTCGGTGATTCTTACCCAGGTTCAGGGCTCTCCTAGGATATAACACCCCTAGTCCTGCTCTGCGGGGTCTCCGCATGATCACTAAGGCACTAGCAAGTACAATGGTGCTCCTCGAGGTGTATGCGGGAGGTGGAAGAAGGCAGGGAAAGCTTCCTCCTCTCTCTATGTGTGTCTAGATCTAACAGTGCTGAGAACCCTTTGCATGGGTGCCCTGGGGGTTTATATAGGCCTAACCCCCAGGGGTACAATGGTAATCTTTCCGGGTGTAGGACCCGAATGTTAGTGTCTTCTGTCACCGGCTCCTCCGCTAGCCGCTGGGGCCCGCCGCCTGGTGGGCCCTGTCGGCTATTCTGGTACGGAGCAGATAGGCCGCCTTCGCCGCTTGCGGGTTTGGCTGGCTGCTTGTTACTGTAGCCGTAATGCTAATGATGCATGCTTGGTCGGGGGGCCGTGGCTACAGTCCCGTCGTCTAGTGGGAGATCACTGTAGCCGCACCATATCTCCTCTGGTTGATGGCGCATGGACTCTGAGGGAAAAGTGGGCCGCCTGCTGGAGGCCGGCCTCCCTCGGGTCCGACTGGCCAGGTACCGCCGCTCTCTAGGTTCTCGCCATCTGGTAGGGCCCGTCGCCTGCAGGCCATACCGACAGGCGGTCATGGGAACAGCGTGTCGCCTGACAGTGGCGACGTCAAGGGCGGGATGGCAACAGTGTCGCGCCGTCCAGAGATCTCGGCCGGTACGGGACACTGTGGCCACGCCCCGCCCTAGATATGGGGGTGATGGGCTATGCTATAGCCTCATCCCATCTTGTCTTCTTTATGAGGGCGCAGAGTTTGAGGGCGCCATGGGCCGCCTGCCAGGAGCCGGCCTCTCTGGAGGCCGCCTGCTGGGAGGCGGCTCGTCTTGGGTCCGCCTTCTGGTACTTTGGCCGCTTTTGAGCCAGCCGGCCGCCAGAAGGCGGCGCCTCATCCTTGACGCTTGTTCGGCGCAGCTGGCCCAAATGTCTTGAAATGCTCAGGGACTCGGGTTAGGCTACCCGTGGTCCATTACTCCGACATGCTACCATCGTCTTTCAGCTTGGTTTTCTCTAGGAACGCGTTGAAGTTGAGGGCAACATTAGCGTGGGCCATTTGATCTACAAGACATATTATAAATATATTTTACTCAGATAGACATCCCTCTAGTCATCTAAGTAATACATGATCCGAATCGACTAGGTTGTGTTCGATCATCAGATGAGACGGACTAGTCATCAACGGTGAACATCTCCATGTTGATCATATCTACTATACAACTCATGTTCGACCTTTCAGTCTCTCATGTTCTGAGGCCATCTCTGTACATGCTAGGCTCGTCAAGTCAACCTAAGTGTTTCGCATGTGTAAATCTGGCTTTCACCCGTTGTATGCGAAAGTTAGAATCTATCACACCCGATCATCATGTGGTGCTTAGAAACAACGAACCTTCGCAACGGTGGACAGTTAGGGGGAACACTTTTCTTTAAATTTTAGTGGGGGGTCATCTTATTTATGCTACTGTCGTTCTAAGCAAATAAGATGTAAACATGACAAACATCACATGAAAATCATAAAGTGACATGATATGGCCAATATCATCTTGTGCATTTGATCTCCATCTTCAAGGTGCGGCATGATCACCTTCGTCACCGGCATGACACCATGATCTCCATCATCGTGTCTTCATGAAGTTGTCTCACCAACTATTACTTCTACTACTATGGCTAAAAGTCGGTGTCAAAACCGGTGGATCTCGGGTAGGGGGTCCTGAACTGTGCGTCTAAGGCGGATGGTAATAGGAGGCAGGGGACACGATGTTTTACCCAGGTTCGGGCCATCTTGATGGAGGTAAAACCCTACGTCCTGCTTGATTATTCTTGATAACATGAGTAGTACAAGAGTTGATCTACCACGAGGTTAGAGAGGCTAAACCCTAGAAGCTAGCCTATGGTATGATTGTATGTTGTCCTACGGACTAAAACCCTTTGGTTTATATAGACACCGGAGGGGGCTAGGGTTACACAAGGTCGGTTACAAAGGAGGAGATATACATATCCGTATTGGCCAGCTTGCCTTCCACGCCAAGTAGAGTCCCATCCGGACACGGGACGAAGTCTTCAATATCGTATCTTCATAGTCCAGCAGTCCGGCCAAAGGATATAGTCCGGCTGTCCGGAGACTCCCTAATCCAGGACTCCCTCACTAATGGTTAGCAATAAAGTAAAGTAATTACATGGCGTTTTCACTGACACGCAGGTCATACAGCAAATTAAGACAAATCCTGTGGTTCCTACCGGTTGTCATACTGATTGACATGCAAGTCATGATTCCTATTACAAGAACATGATCAATCTCATACATCACATATATCATTCATCACATCCTTTTGGCCATATCACATCACATAGCTTACCTTGCAAAAACAAAGCCGACTCCTCGCTCTAAGCGGCATGAGTCTTTAGGGACTCGAGACCTCTCGAACAGCGACCAGCTCTCGCCTTATCATGATAGTCAGTTTTAGCTTTCTCTACTGAGGTGCTTAGCCCAGATGAACCAGGGCACAATCACAGTTGTTCTCCCAGTGCCACCTTAGCCGATATAGCGGAACGTAAGGTACCAAAACATGGGAGTTGGGCAAACCCAACTATTGACCCAAGAGATGATTCGGAGCTGATGCATATAATGATATAAGTTCGGGGTGCCGCACTATCGAAAGTGTTCGGACTTCTCACGCCGTATTATGGGGTACGCTTAAGCCGTTGGCGTATTGGCCGTACCAGAGTGTACGGTTGCTGAATGTCATGAATGAACATATATATATATAAGAAGAATGCAATAATAATCTTGTGCTATACATTGTTTATTCAAAAAGGTGCGTCGAAGCAAAATGATACAAGTAGTGCGATAAGCAAAAAGTAGGACTATTTGACATGTCCCCTCCAAGGGCAAGCTGAGGAATGGTATTTAAAGCAGGTATTTCACTCGTTATCAGAGACCACCTAGGAATTCCTTGATGCGACGTAGCTTTCTGCCTCCTTGGTTGTTGTATCGTGTGTCCGGCAATCATACTGCCGGACGGGGCTTCCAGAGATTAAAGTCCTGAAAGAAAGAAAAATAACAAAGCGGGAAGCCCCTAGTGCGGTTGAGCCGCATCTTGGGGCGTGCCGTAGTCATGCCCCCCTCCCCACCTGTGCCCATGGTATTTTCAATGTGTAATTATCTACGCGTGGCAAGGATTTCGCCGTTTGGCTGGGACTAGGGCGGGGGCCGCATTGCTATGCAAGCTCGGAACGTGCCAGGCGGTCTTGTTGCCGATTACTCTGGGCGCGCTTGAAGGTGTGCAGGTCCTTAATCGCCGAACTAGTGGATTGCCTTAAGAGGCTGCTTTGCGCTTCTGCTGCGAGGGGCGCAGTGTGCTCCTCCGTGCGGAGAGAGCGCTCTGTGTTTCCATTGACTGTGATGACCCCCCCGAGGTCCTGGCATCTTGAGCTTGAGATATGCATAGTGCGGTACCGCGTTGAATCTCGCAAATGCAGTTCGCCCGAGCAGTGCATGATAGCCACTGCGGAACGGGACAATATCGAAGATTAACTCCTCGCTCCGGAAGTTATCCGGGGATCCGAAGACCACTTCCATTGTGACTGAGCCTGTGCAATGGTCCTCTACACCTGGTATGATACCTTTGAAGGTCGTTTTTGTGGGTTTGATCCTTGAAGGGTCTATACCCATTTTACGCATTGTGTCCTGATAAAGAAGGTTCAGACTACTGCCGCCGTCCATAAGGACTCGAGTCAGGTGAAATCCATCGATGGTTGGGTCTAGGACCCGTGTGGCGAATCTGCCATGACGGATACTAGTGGGATGGTCCCTGCGATCGAAGGTGATCGGACAGGAGGACCATGGGTTGAACTTTGGGGCGACTGGCTCCAACGCATATACATCCCTTAATGCATGTTTCCGCTCCCTCTTGGGGATGTGGGTTGTGTATATCATGTTCACCGTCCACACATGTAGGGGGGACCTCTTCTGTCCTCTGGTGTTCGGCTGCCGGGGCTCCTCCTTGTTATCGCTATGTGACCCCTTATCTTTGTTTTCGGCATTTAACTTACCGGCCTTCTTGAACACCCAACATTCTGGTGTGGTTAGCTGGCTTGTCGGGGGTGCCATGTATTTGGCACAAGCGATCGAGTATTCGGTCCAAACTGGACGGGCCTGGAGTGCTTCTTTTGAATGGCTTTTTCCGCTGACCGGGTTTAGAGCCTCTGAATCCGGCATTGACTGTCGTATCCTCGGTATTGTCGTTGTTGATGTGGCGCTTTTGTTTGTTGCGACATGACCTGCCATTGCCATCCTTGGTATCCGAAGTACCATGGTTCTTTGATATGTTATTGTTGCGAGCCATCCAGCTTTCTTCTCCCGCGCAAAAGCGGGTCATGAGTGTCGTGAGGGCTGCCATAGATTTCGGCTTTTCCTGGCCAAGGTGCCGGGCGAGCCACTCATCGCAGATGTTGTGCTTAAAAGCTGCTAGGGCCTCTGCATCCGGACAGTCAATGATTTGATTTTTCTTTGTCAGGAACCGTGTCCAGAATTGCCCGGCCGATTCCTCTGGCTGCTGAATTATGTGGCTCAAGTCATCGGCATCTGGTGGTCGCACATAAGTGCCCTGGAAGTTGTCGAGGAATGAGGCTTCCAGATCTTCCCAACAGCCGATGGATTATGCTGGCAGGCTGTTGAGCCAATGTCGAGCTGGTCCTTTGAGCTTGAGTGGGAGGTATTTGATGGCGTGTAGATCGTCACCGCGGGCCACGTGTATGTGCAGGAGGAAGTCATCGATCCATACCGCAGGATGTGTTGTGCCGTCGTATGATTCAATATTTACAGGTTTGAAACCCTCTGGGATTTCGTGATCCATTACTTCATCTGTGAAGCATATGGGGTGTGCGGCGCCTCTGTAGTGGGCTTTGTCGCGACGCAGCTCGAATGAGTCTTGTCCGCTGTGTTTGGCCCGGTCGGATTTACTTTTACTGTATCCGGCGTGACGGTTATCGTCTCATGTAGTGGCGCGCCCTCGTGATCCGTAGATCGATCTTGCGTGTTTTGCTTTGTCCTCCAATACGTCTTGTAGGTCTAGCGTGTTTCCCCATGCCTTGTCATTTTTATTTGAGTGGCGTCGGGGTGCGGGCTGAGTTTTTGGCTGAATGCCTCTCTGTCGCGGCCACGAGGTGGCCGATCAGCCGCATCATATGCTGGAGATGTAGGTTTGAATGCTTCCTCCTCCAGTCGGGGTAGCAACCTGCGCTTTGGGTAACTCTTGGAGGGGCGTTCGAGTTCATATTCGTCGGCCGCAAGGACTTCAGTCCATCTGTCAGCTAGCAAATCTTGATCATTTTGAAGCTGCTGCTGCTTTTTCTTAAGGCTATTTGCCGTGGCTATAAGCCAGCGCTTGAAGCGCTCTTGCTCGACGGGATCCTCCGGCATGACAAATTCGTCATCGTCGAGGCTTGCCTCGTCTTCGGAGGGAGGCATGTAATTATCATCCTCCGCCTCTCCATCTGCCGCTCTCTCGGGAGGGCTGGCTTCTCCATCCTCCTCCTCTAAATCTTGCGGGAGGGGATTGTTGTCGTCTTCGGCACTGTCGGGAGTGCTATTATCTCCTGTGCTGGTGTCACCGCTTTTGCTTTGGCGAGACTTAGAGCGGTGCCGCTGACGTCGGTGCTTGGGTTGCTTCTTGGAGGGGTCATCTTCCGCTGTCCCATCGCCATTGCCTTCTTTGGGTGTGTCCAACATGTATATATCATATGATGAGGTGGCTATCCAGTGCCCTGTGGGCAGTGGTTCCTCTTCGTCTCCCGCATCATCGTACATACTGTCGATGTCTTCGGAGTCGAAGTTGAGCATGTCGGTCAAATTGTCGACAGTGGCTACTAAGTGGGTGGTGGGTGGGCGGCGAATTTCTTCGTCATCCGCATCCCAATCCTGCCGAAAATAGTTCAGCCAGGACTCTCCTGACAGGGAGAGAGACCTTAATGAGTTTAGTATGTCACCGAAGGGTGAGTGCTGAAAGATATCCGTGGAGGTGAACTCCATGATCGGCGCCCAGTCGGATTCGATAGGCACGGGCGCAGGCGGTTCGGAGTCCGTGGCCGGGGAAGAATCCGGTAGTTCGGCATCACGGCTCCTGTGAAGGGTAAGGTCGATACTCGGCTCGATCGCCGCTGAGAATACGGCCTCTGTGGCAGGGTCTATCCACCCGCCCATGGATGGCGCAATTGGCTCCGAATTGAGGGTCGGAGCGGTTGCCGGTGCGGTCTCCTGAACACTGTCCGATGGTAGAGCTAAATCATGCTCATCGTGACCGTGCGGCGCACTCGGCAGGGGCTCGAATCCATCGAATATCAAGTCTCCGCGGATGTCGGCCGTGTATTTTAAGCTTACAAACCTGACCTGGTGGCCAGGGGCGTAACTCTCGATCTGCCCCAGATGGCCAAGCAAGTTGGCCCGCAGTGCGAAGCCACCGAATACAAAGATCTGTCCAGGGAGAAAATTCTCACCATGGACTGCATCGCTATCGATGATCGAAGGAGCCATCAAGCCTAACGGTGACGACACAGAGCAACTCTCAATGAAAGCACCAATGTCAGTGTCAAAACAGGCAGATCTCGGGTAGGGGGTTCCGAACTGTGCGTCTAATGCGGATGGTAACAGGAGGCAGGGGACATGATGTTTTACCCAGATTCGGGCCCTCTTGATGGAGGTAAAACCCTACGTCCTGCTTGATTATTCTTGATAATATGAGTAGCACAAGAGTTGATCTACCACGAGATCAGAGAGGCTAAACCCTAGAAGCTAGCCTATGGTATGATTGTACGTTGTCCTACGGACTAAAACCCTCCGGTTTATATAGACACCGGAGGGGGCTAGGGTTACACAAGGTCGGTTACAAAGGAGGAGATATACATATCTGTATTGCCTAGCTTGCCTTCCACGCCAAGTAGAGTCCCATCCGGACACGGGACGATGTCTTCAATCTCGTATCTTCATAGTCCAGCAGTCCGGCCAAAGGATATAGTCCGGCTGTCCAGAGACCCCATAATCCAGGACTCCCTCACTAACGGTTAGCAATAACGTAAAGTAATTACATGGCGTTTTCACTGACACGCAGGTCATACAGTAAATTAAGACAAATCCTATGGTTCCTACCGGTTGTCATACTCATCGACATGCAAGTCGTGATTCCTATTACAAGAACATGATCAATCTCATACATCACATATATCATTCATCACATCCTTTTGGCCATATCACATCACATAGCATACCTTGCAAAAACAAGTTAGACGTCCTCTAATTGTTGTTGCATGTTTTACGTGGCTGCTAAGGGTTTCTAGCAAGAACGTTTCTTAGCTATGCAAAAGACACAATGGTGATATGCCAATTACTATTTACCCTTCATAAGGACCCTCTTCATCGAATCCGATCCGACTAAAGTGGGAGAGACAGACACCCGCTAGCCATCTTATGCATCAAGTACATGTAAGTCGGTGGAACTAGTCTCACGTAAGCATACGTGTAAGGTCGGTCCGGGCCGCTTCATCCCACAACGTCGCTGAATCAAGATAAGACTAGTAATAGTAAGAAAATTGAACAAATCATCGCCCACAACTACTTTGTGTTCTACTCGTGCATAGAATCTACGCATAAACCTAGCTCATGATGCCACTATTGGGGAACGCAGTAATAATTCAAAATTTTCCTACGTGTCACCAAGAACAATCTAGGAGATGCTAGCAACGAGTGAGAGGGAGTGTATCTTCATACCCTTGAAGATCGCTAAGCGGAAGCGTTACAAGAACACGGTTGATGGAGTCGTACTCGTGGTGATTCAAATCGCGGAAGATCCGATCAAGAGACGAAGTGACGACGCCTCTGCGTTCAACACATGTACAACCGGGGACGTCTCCTCCTTCTTTATCCAGCAAGGGGAGAGGAGGAGTTGAGGGAGAACTCCGGCAGAACGACGACGTGGTGGTGGTGGTGGTGGAGCTCGTGGTTCTCCGGCAGAGCTTCGCTAAGCCCTACGGAGGAGGAGGAGTAAGTGTTGGAGGAGGGAGGGGTTGCGCCAGGGAAGGGGTGCGGCAGCCCTCCCCCTCTATTTATAGGGTGAATGGGAGAGGGGGCCGGCGCGCCTAGATGCATCTAGTGGGGGCGGCGGCCAAGGGGGAGGCTTGCCCCCCAAGCAAGGTGGGAGGCGCCCCCTCCCCCTAGGTTTTCCAACCCTAGGCACATTGGGACCTTGGGGTGCGCATCACCATACCACAAGGGACTGGTTCCCTTCCATATTAAGCCCATTAAGTCCCCGGGGTAGGTGGCCCCACCCGGTGGACCCCCGGACACCTTTCGGTGGTCCCGGTACAATACCGATAACCCCTGGAACTATCTCGGCGACTGAAACTAGACTTCCCGTTTATAAATATTCATCTCTGGACCATTCCGGAACTCCTCGTGATGTCCGGGATCTCATCTGGGACTCCGAACAACCTTCGGTAACCACATACAATTTCCCATAACAACTCTAGTGTCACCAAACCATAAGTGTGTAGACCCTACGGGTTCGGGAACCATGCAGACATGACCGAGACATCTCTCCAGCCAATAACCAACAACGGGATCTGGATACCCATGTTGGCTCCCACATGTTCCACAATGATCTCATCGGATGAACCATGATGTCGGGGATTCAATCAATCTCTTATACAATTCCCTTTGTCCATCGGTATGTTACTTGCTTGAGATTTGATCGTCGGTATCCCCATACCTCGTTCAATCTCATTACCGGCAAGTCTCTTTACTTGTTCCATAAAGCATGATCCTGTGACCAACTCCTTAGTCACATTGAGCTCGTGATGATGATGCATTACCGAGTGGGCCCAGAGATACCTCTCCATCATACAGAGTGACAAATCCTAGTCCCGATTTGTACCAACCCAACAGACACTTTCGGAGATACCTTTAGTGCACCTTTATAGTCACCCAGTTATGTTGTGACATTTGATACACCCAAGGCATTCCTATGGTATCCGGGAGTTGCACCATCTCATGGTCTAAGGAAACGATACTTGACATTAGAATAGCTCTAGCAAACGAACTACACAATCTTGTGCTATGCTTAGGATTGGGTCTTGTCCATCACATCATTCTCCTAATGATGTGATCCCGTTATCAACGATATCCAATGTCCATGGTAAGGAAACCACAACCATCCATTGATCAACGAGCTAGTCAACTAGAGGCTTACTACGGACATATTGTGGTCTATGTATTTACACATGTATTACGGTTTCCAGTTAATACAATTATAGCATGAACAATAGACAATTATCATGAACAAGGAAATATAATAATAACCATTTTATTATTGCCTCTAGGGCATATTTCCAACACTGGCGGCAGGGAAGGAGATCTGAGGCGGCGAAATACGGTCAGGAGTCATGTTGTCTGGTTTGGTGGATGTTTCTGTCTATGAAGCAGCTGAGGTGAGGTGGACGACATCGCGGCAGGAGCAGGACAAACCACAGAAAGTTTTCTTCGACACCTACTTGTAACTGAAGTAATTTTGTAAGGGCTCATTTGGCTTGCATGATTCTAAAACGCAGGGATAGGAGGAAAAACATCGGAATAGGATAGGAATGCACATGGGAAACAGAGCATTTGTGAACACATGATTTCTATCAACTTGGGTGTTTGGTTCACAGGAATTGGAGGAGCAGAGGAATGCAAAGAAACATGGCCAAAATAAAGTGAAACTATATGAAAGTGTGTACAGTTAGAATGTTATTCTGCCACAAATGCATTTGGTCTTGTTTTCATGTAGAGGATTTTGAAAAGTAGGTCCAGGTGGATGTTTTGCTCCATTCCTTTCAACAAAATGCATGAATAATTGAATAATAGAGTGCCATAGGAAAATTTCCTGTTGTTATGTTTTTCCGTTGAACCAAAATAGCCCTAATGCATCGACATGAATGTAGAGTAATAAGTGATGCGACAAGTGTACAACCTCTTGGCCGTAGCCGTGTCGACCTCAGCATCATTGGGTTGGTCGCTGAAGAAGTTGAGGTAGAGGTGGCTGTTGGAGGTGTGGAGGAAGATCTAAGGAATCTATAGACGATGTCCAGGGTACTGATGTGTTGTGATAGATCATTCTGTCATTGGAGCAGCTCCGGTGAGGCGTAAGACATCGATGCTGAAGCAGCACAAGACAGACATCGGTAATCTCAAGTGGGATTCTAATAGCATAGCCCACAGATGATGTAAAATACATTACCAAAAAGTGATAGATGTAAAATTTAGATCACCAAAAACCACATGACTACAACAGATGAGGTAAAAACTGTTGACTCTGAACTTAACTGTCGAAACTAAAATTTACTATGGAATCTGAATGTTACTGTCGAAACTGAACGCAATGGTAGCAGAGAGGCACTTGACATGTAGTTTAGGGAGGGCCTGCAATTCATCTTCAACCTGCACCCCCCTGAGCCGCTAGCCACCACCGGCCTCGCTGCCGGCGCCCGTGCCGCCTCGCCGCCCCGAGACAACTCCCCACCGCCGGTCCGCCGCCGCCTCGCCGGCCCGAAACAACTCCCCACCGCCGGTCCAACGCTGCCTCGCCGCCTCGAAACAACTCCCCACCGATGGTCCGCCGCCGCCTAGCCGCCCCGAAACAACTCCCCACCGCCGTTCCACCGCTGCCTCGCTGCCTCGAAACAACTCACCACCGCCGGTCCGCTGCCGCCCCGGCCAGCCCTCTACCCCCCCCCCCCCCCCCCCCCGTGCTGAGATTTTTCTCCGGCGATCCCCACGCCACCGCCCCACCACCGCGCCCCCCCCCCATCGCCAGCGACCACCGCCCCCACCCTGAACCCTAAGATAGATAGTGGGGTGCCTCTCCAGCGAGCCCTGCTCCTCGCTGCAGGTGGTTCTTCCTTAACTCCGGTGAGCCCCCCTCCCTGAAAATCGACTGACCCAAAAGTCGATTCAGTCGACTGAAGTGTAGCTAAATCGGAGCAAAGCAGTAGCAGAGCGAGGGAGGGAGCAGTAGCAGCGCGAGCCAGCGAGCGAGAGCCGGAGCAGCAGCATCAGCGCGAGCGAACGAATGCCGGAGTAGCAGCAGCTGCACGAGCGAGAGCCAGAGCAGCAGCAGCAGCAGCACGAGCGAGCGAGCGAGCGAGAGCCGGAGCAGCAGTAGCAGATCTGGTTGGTATGGACGCCACCACCGAAGGGGCCTCGCACTACGGGAGACCCGCCATCGAGATGTCTCCTGTGGCGCCGGCTTTGAGGTAGACGCACCATGGGGGTGCCGGATGGACCACCGTCGGCGCCGAGAGGTCGAGTTAAGGAGAATATGTGATGCGATGAGTGTACAATCTCTTTGGTGGCGCCGAGTAGGCCTCGGCTTCGTCCGAGGAGTCATTGAGGATGATGCGGTTCCGGTGGAGCAGGTTAAGGCGGCGATGTGGGGATGGAGCAACCGCAATAGATGACGCGATCGTCAAAGCATCTCCTTGGAGGTGGAGGACGTGGTGGCTGAACCGGCGGGACGACGAGATGGATGACGGATCCACATCCGGGGAGGTGGATGAGGGACGTCAAGCTGTTGCGTGGACTACATCATCAGGGAAGAGGCTTCGACTGGGCAGCGGTGAGTTGGCGGAAGGAGGATGGTGGGGTTTCACGGCTGGAGCGGAGAGGTTATGGCATCCACGGATTTCGAATGGCGAAAAGGAGGCGATGGGAGGAGGAAACTATGACTTAGGGACGCGTTTGTCCAAAATGCAGGGTGTGTTACAAAAGTACCCCCATCGATTTGAACTAGCGGCACTTTCGGCTTAGGGTTAGAAGGGGATTTCACGTGTCAGGATTTGGTAGTTGGAGGGAGTTTTCACGAGCGTTGTAATTTCGGGATAGCAAGGCGCGGGTTGTGAAGGCGCCAGTTTTGGGAGCACGATATCTGAATTTTCGAGATATAACAAGGCACGCGTTGAATTTTGGGGACAAGCCTAATGTGTAATATTATACTACGTGTACGTACCAAATCAATTTGCACTTCTCTCAATGAAAAAAACGAAAAAAATAAAACTATTCAAACCACACAAATAGAGAGTCTTGTCCCGTTTTACTATACAAATGCTATTCAAAGCTATGAATCCATGTTATGTCCAATTAAATTTTTTTGCTGGCCGTATAATGCATGTAACCTACTCATACCAACATTTTAGTGCATTCCAAATGTCTATAATACCGCTACAATTCGAACTAAATTTGAATTCGTTTCTCTATTTCTATAAGAATCTACAATCATGATAGTTGCCAACTTCAACCATCATTCGTGTACTACCTTAACAACACATCGCATGATTACTATAGAGATAGATATGAATATGTGTACTATATGAACTCGAATTCAATTTTTTGAATACACTTGATGTTGATTCCAAATAATGGTACATTTGATGTACTAACTATATATTCATAATCTAAACCATGTTCCATACGTACACCATGTTTATCGCACAAAGTATAGTGCCCCACCCCCTACATTATGACAAGTATTTAGCCCTGAGTAGCAAAAGCCACACATTAGCCCAAATTACAATCAATGTTGTATATATTATATGTAGTACTAGCAAGATGCCCATGCGTTCCACGGAACATCAAGATGATTGAGTGGAGGCCTTATTTGCAAATATGGAGAGGGGTGTGGGTATCTTTTTTCAAAATTGTCATAGTTTCCTTCCTATCCGTCAGATATAAATCGGACGGCCTATATTGCAGGATGGCAGGCACACCATCATCAACAACTCTGTTTTTTTATAAGAGTACAGATAAAGTATATTATATGTAGTATAACATGTTCATAACCACATCATGTGTATCACCGTTATATATATATTCACGCATGCGTCGATTTAAAACACTTTGATAAATTCTTCAAATATCCGAATTCACTTTTTATAATGAATTATGATATCTATTCGGCTTTTACACCCACACAATCCTCTTATCTTTGTAGCTAGAGCTAACTTTCTCTCATGCATGCACACTCCCGCATCCCTCTCACCCTCCCTCAGCATTCTCTAGCTCCATCGCGCAAATTCGTCTTTTCACTTTAGGTTGTTCACCCACGGTGTGTGTAGGCCCCCGGCTCCTTCTTTACAGCGCACATCGATCAATATGCCTCTCTAGCCAGGTGTGCCTACCACAAACACAGGCTTCCTCTCTTCTCTTCTCACCATCCATGCCTCACTCTGTGATAGCCTAGCTTATTAGGGATGATAGACTACTCATATAAAAAAGGAATTCCTTCTTTTCCGGAAGCCCATTCGGAAAGAACTCCAAAGTGAAGCATGCTCAGCTTGGAGTAGTTTCAGGATGGGTGACCGACCGGGAAGTTGCTCCCGGGTGTGCACGAGTGAGGACAAAGTGCGCAGACATATGTGCCAAGAGGGAATGTTCCTGTGGCCCGACGAGGATGTCGGTTCCTCTGACTGGGGGTGTATGTGATAGCCTGGCTTATTAGGGATGATAGACTACTCATATCAATAAGGAAATCCTTCTTTTCCGGGAGCCCATTCGGAAAGAACTCCAAAGTTAAGTGTGCTCAGCTTGGAGTAGTTTCAGGATGGGTGACCGACCGGGAAGTTGCTCCCGGGTGCGCACGAGTGCGCACGAGTGAGGACAAAGTGCGTAGAAAAGGCTAGCATTGATCTGTGGGGCCAGTCTAGATCCCGCCAGGAGTAACGACCACCGGTAGGTGTGTCCAGGGCATTACACACTCCCACCCCTCTTTTCAACGATCTCGTACTCGCACACTCCTTCCCCCTCGACATAGTATGCCTATCACACCACCTCCTAGATGCATCCCTCTTTCTCTATCGTTCTCCCCGGGGCCTTATTTGCTTCTAACACATACATGCACGTATACCGATCGATCTCCCTACATATATCTAGGTCAACTTTAACTATTTCCCCCCACCCATCGATCGATGTAACTCACAAGTTATATCTCTCCTTTCTCCGACAAAGGACGATTGATCTTCCTATGTAGTTACGCCTGCTTACCATAGCCATTTTCATCCCCCTCATTATTCGTGCATGCCTCCTGGCCCGTCTCTCACACCCACGTGCACAGACAGGCAGCCATCCCCTCTCTTATTGATATTGCAGGTGTGCCCTCCATTTGTCTAGCAAGCCTCTCCCACCATTTGTTAGAAGCAACTCCACAACCATCCCCTCCAACACTCTAGCTATGCCTCTCTCTCCTAACCTTATTCCTCTCCTACACATATGCATGGATGCCGATCGATCTCCCTTAATACATAAGGTAGGCATCTCTCCTCCTCCACACATATATCAGCCATTATACCTCTATAGTTAATGAGGTCTCCCCAACCCCCACCCCCCCCCCCACCACACACTGATAGTCGAGCGCTGTAGGTAGGTATCCGTGCCATAGAGACAAACTGCACCTGTCCCCTCTCACGTTCTAGTAGGCCGGGCACCCTATATATTTGACGTGGGCACACACAAATTCGATGGCACTCTTTATCGATCGTGCGCGCACACACACACGCACACGTCATCCCTCTCTTCGATTTTATGGATACCTCAAGCCGATGATACCTCCACTCTCTTCTCGTGGATCGCCCCCTCTATATATATGATATATCCAGGACTCTATTTCACAAACATTGCATATGTTACATTTTTTATTGACCCCCCCCAAAACGCTGACGAACCCACACACTGTATTTCTCTATGTTTGTATCTCTCTCACACAACCCCACGTAGGTGGTGTACATACACGAATAGAATAGGTGCACGTACTCACGCTTCGTGCCCAGCCACACCCGCGCGGGTACACTATGGAGCTCATTTTTGTACGAAATGGCAGCCCACGTGCTAATTTGAATGCATGTAGTGGTTATTTACCTATGGAGGTCGTGTACCACGTGTGCACGAAACAAAGTTCGACTTGATGCGTTGGCGTGTTATTTTTAAATAAAGTTATATCGCTCAATGGCACGTACACAGAATATAAAACGATTTTTATGGAGAAAAAGGTAGTCCTCTCCACTATATACAATGGAGCCTGCATTTCTGGGTTTGTCTCTCTTCAGAGTATCTCACAGAAGGTGGCGGTGGCCTCTCTCTCTCTCACCGTTGGTCACTGATCCGGCCGCATCCCGTCTGCCGGCGGAAAGGGAGGATGTGCATCGTTTCTCCGTTCGATGGCACCGAGGCAGCATGTCCCGATCTGCGGTACCTGTCGTTCTCTCTAACCAAACTCCGGTGCAGTAGGGACTACGCCACCTTCTCGCTACCGCAGTATGGGCAGATCCCGCCCGCCGCCGCTCACGTAGTTGCATCCCGACGACCCCCAGGTATCCCCTCCGGCCTTGCTCCACTACTCGTCTTCCCACATCGTTGCATGTGGAACAACTTGCATGTGGATCTTCCATAGTTCTTTGCCCAAAACGTAGCTCGTCCGGCGTACTTTCCATATTGTAATCTCGTCCTCACACCGTTTTACACAAACACAACTGTGTTTTTATCTTCCGTTAGGACAACGAATATGCTTCTTTTTTGTCGTCGTATGTGCCATCAACTGTTATTGGCCAGTAATTGTTTCCTTTCTACGTCCCTTTTGCAAACTGGGCTATCCATTTCACCTCGTTGCTATTGCGACCTTTTGGTGAACTGTACAAATCACTTTTTTCTTAAGAGTGTTTTGTGCAGTTGTACTAAAATGTCACACGGGCAACATCTCTACATTTCAGTGCGACTGCACAAAGGGAGATTGGTTTTGCTCTATCCTCCTCATCCAACTCCGAGCCTGATCTTCTCCAACTATTTTCTTAATCTTCTCGAACTAGTTAGTCTTAAGAGAGACTGCAAAGGTGACTGGCTTCTATTTGTGTGTTTATTGTTTCATTAGCACTCCTCTATTATTGTAATCACACTTAATATATTTGGAACAGGGACGTTTAGCTATATTTTAGTGGAACTGCACAAAATGATCGGAATGTTGCATGCTCCACACAGCTACTTTTTTTCCCAACATGCCTTGTTGATTTAGACAGAGCTAGGGGGACGTTGCTGCCAATGAAAGCATGGATCAATTTTAATTTAACACTTTCTCATAACTTTGTCTTCAGTTGTGATGTAAATATGAGATCTAATCTGCTAATCATTGAGATGCATTAGCAAGGAAGTTAGGTTTTTATTGTTCCCAAAAGAGCATGGATGGCAAGACACACAAAACAGAAGCTGAAAGCTCAGAGCATTGTACAATTTCATGTCGCTAGAAAATTATTTGTATAGTACGTAAATTATGTAAACAAATGCTAGAAGCTTGATAGCATTGCCAGAAGCCTCTTCAACATCCAGGTCCATGTGCCATGTAGAAAATTATACTTCCTCCGTTCCAAAATATTTGTCTTTTTACAACTTTCAAATGGACATATTTTAGAGTGTAGATTCACTCATTTTTCTTTGTATGTAGTCACTCATTGAAATATCTAGAAAGACAAATACTCTGGAGTATATTTAAGAATCGAGCAAGTAGTGCACAACTACATGGGAGACTCAGCCCGGTCATTGTGCCGCACTAATAGTGAGTAATGAGCAGTCAAATCATAAGCCCCACCTTTCCCACTGTAAGTTTCTCAGAAGAAGCAACCATCAATACGCTCTTCTTTGAATCCGCTCATACTACTCCACCCGTCACTGTTTATAGAGCGCGCTTCAAAAAAACAATCTCTGGGACCAAGGTGACTAGCGATCGGCCTGAAAAATAGCATTGGTAGTTATAGCACGACGTCTATTACTAGAGGAAATAATGCGTACACACATGCATGCAGTGCTTCTACCCCGTGTACACACATGCATGCACTTACTCCACTCCGTAGTACATCGAGAGAAAATTGTGGACTTGATTGCGGTTACCACGCCCTAATTAATTGAGCATTAAACCAAACATGTCTAAAGTCTCTCTGGTGGTGGAAATGCATGGAGAGAAATGCATCAGAATGAAGTGCGCCCTGTAACTATGACAGAGGGAGGAGTAGTATGAAGGTGCATAACCAAGTATGCGTATGGCCAGTCGGTCAACGCACTTCCTCTTGGCATATCACTGACATGTGGGACTGGAGTGTGAGCAAACCGATCTCGATTGACGGCAAAATGGCGAACTCGCCATTCCTTGAGAGATACGAGGAGCGAGAACAAACAGACGGTCTCGCACGGAGGCCAAGATATATTCGAGCATGGTTGATCGATATCATCATTACATGTTCGATGTTTTTAATACTACTATTGGGCTGTCGTTTTCTGCCCTTATCCCGAATAAATGTGTACTTTATCAGAGATTAAAATAAAATAAGAGTACAGATGCTCCACCATGCGGTTCTAGTAGTAGTACTACTCGTACTACTAAACCTTGCGCTTGGATCTTCGCCTCTTCGTGAAGTCTAACAATGATGGTACTCCACATGTTTGGTACTACAGTGTATGCCTCTAGCAATCTGACACCGAATGAACTGTTGCATGTACACCGCCTGGGCGAGTGTAAGTTGCATTAGTCAAAAGGCGTAAGCGAGCTTCGCCTTGTCCTGAAAGCTTCTCCTTGTTCTGCGAGTTGACGGGACACACCAAAAAGTAGTGCTAGTCCATACTCCCTCCTTTTCGGTTAATATGGCTTAATCTTTTTTGTGGGTAAATGAGAGAGCTTTATTCATATATAAGCATTCTTAGGACGATCAGCCAAGAGACTAGTCACTAGGAAGCGAGGTACCCCACAAAAAAAGAAGAAGGAAGCGAGGTGTTTCATCAAGCCAGCTCTCGGCCACATTCAAAGTGCAGCAAGCACAGTTCGCACAAAGATGTGTCGCAAGGTTTGCTGGCCTGTTTACATGTTGAATAACAAAAAAAGAGGAAATATTACCGAGCGCTCCTATTAGTAATAGGATATGAGCCAGAATTAAGCGAGAATTGTGGCGAGTGTTCCATGCAATCAACTTCCATTATCACATGCGAGAACCCTCGAGGAGAACCAAATGTGTTGAAGATTGCTTTATCACATTTTATAAACTATAATAAGAGTGCGGACACTCCTCCATCCGGTTCCTAGTAGTAGTACATACCTCTATATCAGTAGTACTAGTACTAGTAAACTTTGCGCTTGGATGTTTACCTCTTCAGGAAGTCAAACAATAATAGTACTAGTATAGTGTATGCTTCTGGCAATCTGACACCGAATTAACTGTTACACATCCACCGCCTAAGCGAGGGAGAGCTTGCATTAGTCAAAAGTTTCTCCTTGTCCTACGAGCCATCGCACGCAAGCTTCTCCTGTCCTGCAAGCTTCTACTCGTTCGGCAAGTTGACGGGACACAGCAAAGTAATGCTAGTCCAGACTGCCTCCTTTCGGTTAATATGGCTTAATTTCAAACGAGATAAATACACTGTTTGTGACTGTATATTTGTAAAAATACAGTCATTGGACTTCATAATATGCTCATTGCGCTCAATATATACATTTTCCGGTGTTTATATGGTCACCAGCTCACCCTGGTTGAGTATATGTGTGTGTGTAGGTTGAGCACTTGAGTGTGACCTTGTGTGTTTCGTCGTGTGCCCGAACATGCATGCATTAGGGTGTGGCACGCGTTTTTGCGTCCATGTGTACGTGTGACTGTTGCATGCATGAACGAGGTTGTAGTCCCTCACATTCACATGTTCATAAGTCAATGCTTTGTCAAAACGTTGTATGTAAGGTTTAATCATTCGTTGTTCACGCATACATTCCTGATATTGATATGTTGGTAAAGACAATTTCTTGAGGAAAATGAGCCCATGAATTGAGTACAAAGGGGACCAATAAGCAAGGACAGAGGGAGTACCAGTAGTGAACTGGAAGGAGGGAGTAGGTACTAGTAGTACAACGTAACAACGTGTAGTAACAAAATTCCTCTATGTGCATCATGTCTATGTGTCATGCAAGAAAATAGAGATAAGTACAAGTGAGACTCAAGAACATTCATACACGTAGGGGGAGTACAGGTAGGGGCTACCAAGGAGCAGTCAAATCACATTGTAAGATAGTCGGAAGAAGCAACCATCATTTCACTCTTCAATGACACGTACGCAATATAAAATGGTTGATATGGAGAGAAAAAGAAAACCACTATATATACAGTAGAAGGAGCCTAAGCTACAAGCCTGCTTGCTTGGGTTGCTCTCTTCACAAGCATAGAACGACAGTGGCCACACCGTTGGTCACATATCCAGCCTGATCCCACCGTTGGGGAAGGGAACAATGTTCTGCATAGACGCAGTCGACATCGGCGAGGGAGAAAACCCACAGTCGGTGCATCCAAATCGGGGTCCCGGCGGTATGGGTTGATGTCGCGTCCCAACCGCCCTTCTAGCTACAACCCGATGTCCCAGGTACATCTTCCTTTTGGAGCCAGCTTGCTCCACTGCCGCTGCTCCCCACGTAGCTCCATCTCCATGTCGATCTTTCTCTACTTCTATCGGCTTCTATTTGTGATGATTTTATGTCTCATGAACTAGTGCCAGTACTATTATTCTAATCACACTTCTTCAATATCTTTGCCATCAGGGATGCTCAGCTCGATTTTAGTGGAACTGCACAAAAGCATCATATGATCCAAGGGTGCCAGCCATCTTTCATTTGACAAGTTCTACCTAGCCAGGAAATTAAATCATGTTTAGGGTTTAGGGTTTAAGTCGTAGTGACCCCATTAGTAGTTTTTATTTTGTACACGCTCTCACAACTTTTGTCTTTAGTTGTGAAGTAAATATTGGCTATGATATGTGAATCATTGAGATGCATTAGCATGTGTGTTAGTTTTCCTTTGTATTTGATGGAATGTTGTAACGGGGCAACCTTGGAGTAGGAATTGACTCAGAAGCTGGCCTATTGACCTGGATTTCTCAAAAGAAGTATCTGGATTTTTTACGTTGACAAAGTTGAAACATATCTGCTAAGGGAGATTTGCTATGAGATCATTGACATGTAGATATCAACAAGGAAATGACAAAGACTTAACGATGATCAGGTGCCGGCTTACAAGAATTTTTTAACCCGGAGCACAACCTGTCAAATTTTTCTTGTGTTTATTTTGTAGGATCAGTTTAACATGGACAAATCCAAATTAAACTAGGGGCTAATGTCGGGGATATATCCCGCGGTATGACCCGGACGGATGTATGACCCGGCCGGACTTGGCGACTCACTGGTGACCCGCTCGGATCTCTCCACTCACTGATGACCGGGCCGAGCCATGTGACTCATTGATGACCCGGCCAGCGGGTTAGAGGAGCGACAAGACTCGGAGGCCCAGTAGGTGGTTCAAGGAAGGTCAGCTTATGTTATGGTAGGTCGGCTTAAGAGGAAAGCATAAGGAATATTCCCTTACAAAGGAAGCAAGACTAGGACTCCACTTGTAATAGAGTAATCCTAATCCTAATAGGACTAGTCATGTAAGCCGCCCCTTCAACATATATAAGGAGGGGCAGAGCACCCCAAGAGGGAGAGGTTCCACAAGTTTCACAAGTTAGGTTGAGACAGACAAATCGACAGCTCTCGAGATAGAGCACCCTTGTAACCGTGATCATCATCATCAATATCAATGAAGCAGGATGTAGGCTTTTACCTCCACCGTGAGGGGCTGGACTTGGGTAAAACCTCGCGTCTCTCATCCCGCTCAACCCCTCTCAAGCTACCACATAGATGCGTTGGCCTCACGACTATGTCCTAACACTAAGGACATCTGCCGTGACAAATCCACGACACCACTCTTAGAATTAACTACTGAACTATTTTGAGAGAATTTCTCTGTTATTATGAATCAATGCAACCGTTTTAGAAATGCTACCGTCCTATACTTTGTTCTCCATCAAGATAAGGTAGATGCTTATTTTTATGGCCGCATGTTTCATCCTCCTCTATTGGCCAGTAATTGTTTCCTTTTTTGCCTCTATTAAAACAGGGATATCTATTCAACTTGTTACTATAGCGAACTTAAATGTCACACCGACAACTTTACTTGATTTCAGTGCAACTGCACAAAACGAGATTGGATTTCCTATTCGTGTTGCTAGATTCGTATTTTATCTTGGTTCTCTCATGAAAGGTCAGTACAGGCCTTCATCCACATGATTGTGCAGTGTGCTTTGAGATGTTGTGCTACTTGTATTGGTACTATTTTAAATAAATGTTGAATTGAAGCTATTCTATTGATGTCTTCTCCCATTAAGTAGTGATCAAAAATGGGACCAACCCAGACATGATGATTGTTGCTTTGTTACAACAAAATCTACATCATCCCCTTCATAAGTAGATGGAAGCACAAGGTGTTGTTGCGCCCACTCTCCCCTGGAACTGTTTATGCTTTTTCTTAATCTAATGTCACTGGTAAAATTAAGCAATGCCACTCTTAGAATTAACTACTGAACTGTTTTAAGAGAATTTCTCTGTTAATATGAATCAATACAACCGTTTTAGAAATGCTACTGTCCTATACTTTGTTTTCCATCAAGATAAGGTAGATGCTTCTTTTTGTGGCCGCATGTTTCATCCTCCTTTATTGGCCAGTAATTGTTTCCTTTTTTGCCTCTGTTAAAACAGGGATATCTATTCGACTTGTTGCTATAGCAAATTGAAATGTCACACTGGCAGCTTTGCTTGATTTCAGTGGAACTGCACAAAACGAGATTGGATGTCCTATTCATGTTGGAAGATTCATATTTTATCTTGTTTGTCTCATGAAAGGTCAGTACATGCCTTCATCCACATGATTGTGCAGTGTGTTTTGAGATGTTGTGCTACTTGTATTGCTACTATTTTAAATAAATGTTGAATTGAAGCTATTGTATTGTTGTCTTTTCCCATTAAGTAGTGAACAAAAATGGGACCAACCCAGACATTATGCTTGTTGCTTTGTTACAACAAACTCTGCATCACCCCCTCTCCCCTGGTAAAATTAAGCAATGCCACTCTCAGAATTAACTACTGAATCTTAGTTCAAAACTTCAACATTTGTTAGGGATTGGTGGCATTACCATTTTTGTGGCCGCATGTTTCATCCTCCTTTATTGGCCAGTAATTGATTCCTTTTTTGCCTCTGTTAAAACAGTGATATCTATTCAACTTGTTTCTATTGCGACATTTTGCTTCGCTACGTGAAACACTTATGTTTTAAGAGTGTTTTGTGCAGTTCAACTTGAATGTCACACCAGCGACTTTTCTTAGTTTTGGTGGAACTGCACAAAAGGAGATCGGATTTTCATATATGTGTTGGGATATGTTTCCAGTCCTCCTCGCGAGTTGTTTCAAATCTTGGTAAAGAAAGGTCAGTACCGACTTTCATCCACATGATGCTACATTATGCTTTGAGATGTTGTGCTACTTGTATTGGTACTGTTTTGGATAAATGTTGAATTGAATCTATTGAGCTGCTATCTTTTACCATTAAGTGAGCAAAATTTGTTCCAACCCAGACATGATGCTTGTTTCTTTGTTACAACTAAACTCTGCATCACCCCCTTTATAAGTAGATGGAAGTGCATGCTGTTGTTGCGCCCACTCTCCCCTGGAACTATTTATGCTTTTGTTAATCTAATGCCGCTGGTAAAATTAAGCAATGCCACTCTTAGAATTAACTACTGAATCTTAGTTCAAAACTGCAACACTGGTTAGGGATTGGCGGGATTACCATTTTTGTGGCCGCATGTTTCATCTTCCTTTATTGGCCAGTAATTGATTCCTTTTTTGCCTCTATTAAAATAGGGATATCTATTCAACTTGTTGCTATTGCGGCATTTTGCTTCGCTTAATTTTGGTGGAACTACACAAAAGGAGACCCGATTTCCATATATGTGTTGAGATCTCTCTCAGGTCTTCCTCACGAGTTGTTTCAAATCTTGGTCTTGAAATGTCAGTACCGGCTTTTAGTACTGACTTTCCTCAGAATTAACTACTGAATCTTAGTTCAAAACTACAAACTTGTTAGGGATCGACGGGAGTACCATTTCTGTTAGGGATCGGCTGGAGTGCATGTTTAAGAAATGTATTGTTCAGATAATGTCTTTGTTATTATATATCACTTACAGTGTTTTACAAATGGTACTATCCTGCTTTGTAGTTCTTTCTACATGTTCAACCAAGGTATTGTTAAGATAATGTCTCTGTTAAAATGAATCAAACGCGTTGTTTTATCAATGGTACTTTTCTGCTTTGTCATTCTTTATACATGTTGAAACAAGGCATTGTTAAGATAATGTCTTAGTTAATATGAATGAATTACACTGATTGAGAATTGCTACTCCCCTGCTTTGTTTCCCATTAAGATAAGGTAGATCTGTAGATGTTTTTCTTCTGGGAGTACAAGTCATCAATCATTATTTCTCAGTAATTGTTTACCTTATACCTATTGTTGCTTACAGGGATATCAAAATTAAAGCTCCGTTTTATTCTGACTTTGATTTTAGTTGAACCGCACAAAAGGGGCCCATGTGTCTAAGTAAAACTGCTGCATTAGTGGGTCCAATTGGTCTTACCACTTTGCAGAAAGAAGGAGTCACTGTTTGTGCTACATTACAGAAGGAATGATTGAGAAGTTTTACAGAGTATTAGTAGACGCTGGTGACATGACTAGTCTGCAGAGAGCATAGGCAACTCTACAACACGTGGAGTGCATTGGGCAAAAAGTGCCCAAACTAGTACAAGAAGCCAGGACATGACTCCAAGTCAATCAATGTCATTCTAAGCAACAATGATGGGGCATCGGGTATGGTAATCTATTTACCATACTTTCAATTTGTTAGTCCACTGATTGGTGGGTTGACACTGGGGCCAATTTTCATGTGTGTGCTGATCTGTCTTTGTTTTCTTGCAGCATATAAATACAAAATCAATAGGGATGATCAGCTCGATTTTAGTGGAACCACACAAAATGCTCAAATGGTTCGTGTTCTCCATAATACTTCATCATGCACAATACATCGAATGGTTCTCTAATCATTCGTTGTCACCTTGAGCCACCGGACTATCAGGTGACAAACTAATGGCAAACCCTGCCTGTTCCACAATCATAGGCATTACATATTTTGAATGGGAAAAGCTTGTCAAAGTTTAATCATTGATGTTAGCAAGAAGACATTAGTTTAATATATTGGAATTGGAAAACCTTGTCAAATTTTGCTCATTGATGTTAGCCAGAAGACATGCATTTGATATTTTTGAGTTGGACGCCCTTTGTTGTGAGCCACGTCGATCGTTTTTTCCTAATCCTGTCTTCAGTTCAGAAGGAAATATTTACTCTACTGAGATGCATAGTCACATTAATGTTGACTTATGTAAGGTATTTTAAGAGTTTGGTCTGAATGTTGTCTATGTAATGTGTCGGAGTAATGGTCCACAGGTAGGCTAACCCGAGGGCCAGAACCTTTCAAGACATCGGGGCTGGCTGCGCCCCTCAAGGCACCAAGATGAAGTGCCGCCTTCTGGTGGCCGGCTGAAGGAATAGCCGGCTGCCCGTAGACGGTCGAGTTCCAGAGACCAACTTCAAGACCAGCCGGCCCCTAGCAGTCGGCCCGTGGCGCCAACAAAACCCGCGCCCTCATCAAGAAAGACAAGACAGGGAGTGGCTACAGTATAGACCACCCCCTCCCGATCTAGGGACGGGTGTGGCCACAATGCACCGTATCGGCAGAGATCTCTGCCCAGCGCGGCACTGTCGCCACGCCACTCCTGACATCACCACAAGCAGGCGGGGCCCTGCTCCCACGACGGCATGTCAGTACGGCCCAAGGACGATGGGCCCCACCAATCAGCGAGAGCCCGGAAGACAGCTAGAGCCCCACCAGTCGGACCCGAGGGAGGTCGGCCCCTAGCAGTCGGCCTGCCCCTTCCTCGGGTCCCACGTGCCATTAACCAGACGAGACACAGAGTGGCTACAGTAATCGCCTGCCAGGCGGCGGAGCTGTAGCCATGATCCCCTGACCAAGCCTGCGTCATTAGTGTCACGACTATAGTGATCAGCAGCCGACAAGACCCATGAGCGGCGGAGGCGGCCTGTCGGCCCCGTACCAGACCAGTCGGCAGGGCCCACCAGGCGACAGGCCCCAGCAGCCGGCGAAGAAGCTGGTGGACAAAGAGACTGACAGTCGGGCCCTACGCCTGGCTGGATTACCATTGTACCCCCGGGGGTAGGCCTATATAAACCCCCCAAGGGCACCCATGCAAAGGGTTCCGAACCTGTTAGGACTAGACTTAGACCTAGAGGAGTAGAGAGCCAGCCTTGCCCTCTCCCACCTCTAGAAAACAGCTCGAGGAGCACCGTTGTACCACTTGTGTCTTAGTGATCATGCGGAGGCCCCGCAGAGCAGGACTAGGGGTTTTATCTCCTAGGAGAGCCCTGAACCTGGGTAAAGTACGTCGGCATTCGTGTCTACGCCTCATCCCGTTTCCAGGCACCGGCAACGTTCTACTCGCTCCCACCATGATAAGCCATCCTTTGGCATATGTCACACCCAACCCTCGACATTTGGCGCCCACCGTGGGGCGAGGTGCACCGTCTCCCAGAGACCTGTTCTGGACGGGAACCCTATTCCTTCCTGGAGAGCGCAGCCAGCCCGGCACGCCGGACGGCGTCTGTGCCGAGGTGCTGCATGGTGCGGAGATCGCCTGCGCAGCGAGCTGCCGCGCCGATCTTGTTGGTGAGATTAGCCTCTCCGAAGAGCCCGTGTCTGACGCGGGCACCGATGGCCCTGAAGGCCGCCTCGTGGGCCTCCTCGATCAACTCCACGTCACCAGCGAGTCTGCTGCTGACTTGGAGTCGGTTGGCTCCACCGACCCGATGTTGGTCGACTCCGACACAGCTTCGCTCGACACGTTCCCCTCCCATGTGGTAGTCTACGACGAGCCGCTTCCTCGCGCGGAGAGCGGTGAAAGCGCTGTCATGGAGGTGCTAGTCATCGGCCACAGTCAGCACTCCGGCAGGGGTGCTCACGACCCGCTCGATGCGTCACTCCTAGACCTGACGACGCCCATCCCAAAAGACGCCGACGCCGAGATGCTGGAAGCACGCCGCATCCAGCTCATCGAGAGCGCCAGGAAGCTGGCCAGCATGAGACGCCTATCGGAGGCCTACCAGCGCGAGATGGACTGCAATGTGGGCGGCACGCCGGCTCCCAGTGGGCCCAGCCGCCTTGGCACGGTCCGGCAGCGTGGCGTGGCCATCGCCAACCTGTTCGAGGCAGATCGCCCCGTCTATGCCTCGCCTGCAGAAAATATCCGAGCTGCCCAGGCGGCGGCAGAAGAGTTGGACAAGTTCGAGGGCGACGAGCGTCGTCGGATGGCAGAGCGCGTCCAGCAACTCCTCGACGCGGCTGCTGAGAAGCACAAGGCCGCTTGCCGCATTGAGGCGCCACACCGGCAGAACGACGATCTGCCTCCCCACCGAGATCAAGGCGCAACATCTCGGACGTCGACTGGTGGCGTCTACGGAAGAAGAGACAAGGAGCCGGCTGCTAGCCGCACCCGCACTCTCATCACCATTGAGCGCGACCAAGACGGCCGCCCAAGAGCAGTGGAACGACGGGATGACTGTCTGCCGCCTCCCCCTCGCAGGGAAAGGCACGTCTCCCCGCCGCCTGTTGAACACCCGACACTCGGTGACCACCTTGGCCGCCGAGAGGGAGTCGGAGAGAACGATGCCCGCCTCTGGATCGACCATCTCCACCGATCCCTAGCGCTAGAAGAGGAAGATGAGCTGGGTCTGCCTTGTTTTGGCCCCCGCATTTGAGATGAGCCCTTCCCCAAAGGGTTCACGCTCCCAAGAGATAGGCCCAAGTACACCGGCTCCATGAAGCCGGAGGACTGGCTGGTCGACTACTCCACAGCCGTCAGCATTGCGAACGGCAACAAGCGTGTTGTTGTGAAGTACGTTCCGCTCATGCTCCAGGGCACGGCCCGGACATGGCTGAACAGCCTGAAGCCCCGAAGCATTAACAGCTGGGTTGACTTCACCGAAGCTTTCATCCGCAACTTCACCACCACGTACAAGCGGCCGCCCAAACCTCGCCAGCTCTCCTTATGCGTACAAGGCCCCAGCGAGTCGACTCGCGACTACCTCACGCGCTGGGCCGAGCTCCTCAACTCTTGCGAGGGAGTGCACGAGGTGCAGGCCATCGAGTACTTCACCACTGGGTGCCGGGAGGGCACCCTCCTCAAGCACCGGTTTCTCTGCGACGAGCCGGCGACCCTCGACGAGCTGCTAATCATAGCCAATAAATATGCTACGGCCGACTCCTCCATGAAGGCAGAAATCCAAGTTGATGCATCTAGCAAGTGGCCCCTCAGGCTCCCTGGACCCCAGCTGGCGACGCCAGTCGGCGCCAACAACCAAGCGAAAACAAGCGCAAGGCCATGCAGCCGGCTTCCACAAGCCGGCAGGTGGCGACAGTCGACGACCAGCAGCCGGAAGGGCAGCCTCCATCCAAGCGCCCGAAGGGCTGCAAGTCCAATTGGCTGCTTGCTTTTTCGTATGAGCAGACTCTTGACGCACCCTGCAAGTTCCACAGTGGCACGAAGCCATCCAACCATGCCACTCGAAAGTGCCATTGGCTCACCAGGATCGCCAAGGGAGATGGCCTTCTGCCTCCTCCGCCTGCTGGGCAGCTGCCACCTCCTCCCCCCAGCAGCCGGTGGTTCGACCAGTCGGAACCATACAAGACGAGTATCCTGAAGAGCACGGAGCTTATGTCGTGCTCACCAGCGTGGCCGACGACAAGCACAGCAGACGGCAACGACAACGAGAAGTGAATGCAGTAGCATCAGAGACCCTCGAGTTCATGCATTGGTCCGAGAAGCCCATCAACTGGAGCAGAGCCGACCACCCGGAGGTGATGCCCAATCCCGGTTCCTACGCCCTGGTTCTGGATGCCACCTTTGCCAC
This sequence comes from Triticum aestivum, assembly GCF_018294505.1. NCBI lineage: Eukaryota > Viridiplantae > Streptophyta > Magnoliopsida > Poales > Poaceae > Triticum > Triticum aestivum. Next base: position 138,559,833 of record NC_057809.1, on the reverse strand, counting down.
TGATAGGTGAGCTGCTCGTTTTTCCCGAGTTCTGATTGATGGTGGTAGCAGCATCAACATCCTGTACAAGGATACCATGGAGAAGTTAGTAATCAAACAAAGGCAGCTTCAGTCCAGTCGGACCGTTTTTCATGGTATAGTTCCTGGCCTTTCCTGCTCACCAATCGGCAAGATCCAGACAGACGTCCTCTTTGGAGACAAAGATCACTTTCACCAAGAGCTAGTCTGGTTTGAGGTGGTGGGCCTTGAGAGCCCTTAGCATGCACTGCTTGGCCGGCCTGCTCTGGCAAAGTTCATGGCGGTCCCCCACTATGCTTACCTCAAGATGAAGATGCCAAGTTCCAAGGGAATTCTTACCATAGCAGGGGATTACAAGAAGTCGTCCGCTTGCGCAGCAGATAGCAGCCGGCTGGCCGAGTACCTTGTAATCGCGGCCTAGAAGCGGCTCCTTGACCGAGTTGCGGCGATGGTAGGCAAGCAGCCGGAGATGTCGCCCAACCCCAAGGAGTCGGAAGCCGAGGGCTCGTTCAAGCTGGCCAAGGAGACAAAGAAGATACCCTTGGACCTGGAGCACCCAGAGAGGTACACTGTCCTAGGTGCAAACCTCGAAAGCAAATAGGAAGGCGAGCTCGTTGATTTCCTCCGTGAGAATCGGGACATCTTTGCATGGTCACTTAAAGACATGCCGGGTGTTCCGACGGATTTCACCGGCACAAGTTACATGTCCGGTCTGATGCCAAGCTAGTTAGGCAGCCCTTGCGCCGCCTGTCAGAAGAGAAGAGAAGAGTCATTGGAGAAGAGATAGCCTGGCTGCTGGCGGCCGGCTTCATCATGGAAGTGTTCTTTCCAGAGTGGCTGGCCAACCCAGTCCTTATGCTGAAGAAAAACAAGCAGTGGCGCATGTGTATTGATTACACCAGCCTCAACAAAGCCTTCCCCAAAGACCCATTTGCTTTGCCGAGAATTGACCATGTGATAGACTCCACAGCCGGATGCGAGCTGCTGAGTTTCTTGGATGCATACTCAGGGTATCACCAGATCAAGCTGAACTCGGCCGACAGACTGAAGACCGCCTTCATCACACCATTTGGAGCCTTCTGCTACTTGACAATGACGTTCGGCTTGAGGAATGCCTGCGCCACGTTTCAACGTTGTATGCAGAAGTGCCTCCTTAAACAACTCGGCAGAAACACCCACGTTTATGTGGATGATGTTGTGGTGAAGACGGAGAAGCGTGGAACGCTGCTGGAAGACCTCAAGGAGACCTTTGAGAACTTGCACCGATTTCAAATCAAGTTCAACCCGGAGAAATGCGTCTTCGGAGTACCAGCCGGCCAGCTTCTTGGATTCCTGGTCTCAGAGCGCAGCATAGAGTGCAACCCTTTGAAGATCAGGGCCATCGAGAGGATGGAAGTGCCCACCCGACTGCTGGATGTGCAGAAGTTCACCGGTAGTTTGGCGTCCATCAGCCGTTTCATCAGTCGGCTAGGAGAGAAGGCTCTTCCCCTGTACCAGCTCATGAAGATGACCACTTTTTTCGAGTGGAATGACAAGGAGGATGAAGCTTTTCTCCAGCTCAAAAAGGTATTGACTACTCCACCTGTCCTGGCGGCTCCGACTCCTAAGGAGCACATGCTCCTCTACATTACCGCCACCAGCCGAGTGGTCAGCACAGTCATAGTGGTAGAACGCAAGGAGGAAGGCAAGGCACTACCAGTCCAGAGACCAGTGTATTACCTGAGTGAAGTGATGTCAGCTTCCAAGCATAACTACCCCCACTACCAGAAGATGTGCTACGACATGCACTTTGCCGCCAAGAAATTGAAGCCGTATTCTCAAGAGCACCCAATCACCGTGGTCTGCACAGATCCACTGGCCGAGATCATTGGAAGCCGGGATGCTTCAGGCCGAGTGGCTAAATGGGCCATCGATTTGGCCCCCTACACCATCTACTACCAGCCTCGCACCACCATCAACTCACAAGCGCTGGCCGACTTCCTTGACGACTGGGCCGAGACCCATTACCTGCCACCAGCGCCCGACTCCACCCATTGGCGGATGCATTTTGATGGTTCCAAGATGCACACCGGTTTGGGAGCCGGCATCATCCTCACCTCTCCCAAAGGTGACAAGCTCAGATACGTGCTACAAATCCATTTTGCCACCTCCAACAACGTCATTGAATACGAGGCACTCATTCACGGGCTCTGGCTTGCCAAAGGGCTCGGCATTCGCCGGATCCTGTGCTATGGTGACTCTGACTTGGTGGTCCAACAGTCGTCAGGCGACTGGGACGCGAAAGATGCAAACATGGTGAGCTACAGCTTCCTCGTACAGCAACTCAGTGGATATTTTTAGGGGTGCGAGTTTCTCCATGTGCCAAGAAATGACAATGAGCAAGCAGATGCCTTGGCACGAATCGGCTCCACCCGTCAAGCAATACCGACCGGCGTAGCCCTACAATGCCTCCTCAAGCCGTCTGTCAAGCCATCGCCAGAGTCGGATTCTATCTTCGTGCCGGCTCATCCTGAAGTAGCCGGATCCGATTTGAGAGCTCCAGCAGCCGGCATGGGAATCCTGGCAGGCGGGCCGGGGCCGCGGTAGTCGCACCCGGCCGAGGGACTTCAGAACCCGGCCCAGGGACTGCAGCGGTCAGCCCGGGGACTGGAGCAATCGGCCCGGGGACTTCATCAACTCAGCAAGCGGCAGCGGCAGCTGACTCCAACCCGCTGCCTCCCAACCCAGCCGCCCTCGTCCAAATGGCAGTCCTGGCAGTCGAAGAGATTGCAGCACCTTCATGGGCCCAGCCCATCCTCAATTTTTTAGTAAACAAAGAGCTGCCGACTGATGAGATCTCGGCCTGGCAAGTGCAACGCCGGGAGGCAGCATACACCATAGTCAACAGAGAGCTTGCAAGGCGCAGTGTCACTGGTGTCTACCAGCGCTACGTGGAGCCGGAGCAAGCCAAGCAATTCTCAAAGACATCCAACAAGGAGAATGTGGCCACCATGCGGCTTCAAGAGCACTTGTCGCCAAGGCTTTCCACCGTGGTTTTTTCTGGGCAACTGCCCTAGAAGACGCCAAGAGCTTGGTCCAGAAATGCAAAGGATGCCAGAAGTTTTGTTCAAAGCGTCATCAGCCGTCTTCTACACTCAAGATCATTCCCATAGCCTGGCCCTTTGCCGTCTGGGGCCTGGATACGGTGGGACCATTCAAGACAGCAAGAGGTGGCTTGACTCATCTGCTTGTCGCGGTGGACAAGTTCACCAAGTGGATAGAAGCAAAACCAGTCAAGAAGTTGAATGGTCCGACTGCTGTGACTATCATCTCCGACATCACCATCCGGTATGGCATACCACATAGCATTATCACCGAAAATGGCATGAACTTCGCCAAAGGTGCCCTGGCCCGTTTCTGCGCGACGCGGGGCATCCGACTGGACATAGCGTCCGTTGCTCATCCGCAGTCAAACGGCCAGGTGGAGCGAGCAAACGGCCTTATTTTGTCCGGCATCAAGCCCCGACTGGTCGAGCCTTTGGAGCGGTCGGTCGGCTGCTGGCTTAACAAGCTGTCGGCTGTCCTCTGGAGTCTGTGCACAACCCCGAACAAGTCAACCGGCTTCACTCCTTTCTTCCGTGTCTACGGCACCGAAGCCATCATCCCGACGGACATAGAATTCGACTCCCCTTGAGTCACCATGTACACTGAAGAGGAGGCAGAAGAAGCATGACAAGACGGCGTCGACCTGCTGGAAGAGGGCCGGCTGCTGGCACTCAGCCGGTCCAGCATCTACCAGCAAGGTCTGCGCCGATACTACAACTGAAAGGTCAAGCCAAGATCCTTCCAAGAGGGAGATCTTGTGCTCCGACTGATCCAGCGAGCAGCCGGCCAGCACAAGCTCTCGGCACCTTGGGAAGGCCCCTTCATCATCAGCAAGGTGTTGGGTAACGACTCCTACTACCTCATCAACGCTCATAAGCCTCAAGCACGCAAAAGAGACGGCTCCGGCAGGGAGACGGAGCGTCCGTGGAATGTGAATCTCCTTTGAAGGTTTTACAGTTAAAAACAATATGTATCACGCTGACTTTTGTATTAAGTACGAAGACTCTGGGTTCCCTGAGTAGAGCTCGGGGACTGCCCTTCTTTATCTATAAGGCAAGTGTACGTCTATCATTTGTATCATTACATTAATCTGTCTGGCACCGGGTTCGACCAGTCGACCCAGGGACTTGCCGCCTTGTACTATGAAATGCCTCCTGCATCCGGACAAGTAGCGTGGCGGCACCCTAGCTTTCTCCTTCCAAGAGGCCGCAACCTGCTGAGTGATGACCCACAAGTATAGGGGATCGATCATAGACCTTTCGAAAAGTGAGAGTGTCGAACCCAACGAGGAGCAGAAGGAAATGATAAACGGTTTTCAGCAATGTATTCTCTGCAAGTACTGAAATAAGTGGTAACAGATAGTTTTGTAATGAGATAATTTGTAACGAGCAACAAGTAACAAAAGTAAATAAAGTGCAGCAAGGTGGCCCAATCCTTTTGTAGCAAAGTACAAGCCTGGACAAACTCTTATATAAGGAAAAGCGCACCCGAGGACACATGGGAATATCATCAAGCTAGTTTTCATCACGTTCATATGATTCGCGTTCGGTACTTTGATAATTTGATATGTGGGTGGACCGGTGCCTGGGTGTTGTTCTTACTTGAACAAGCATCCCACTTATGATTAACCTCTATTGCAAGCATCCGCAACTACAACAAAAGTATTAAGGTAAACCTAACCATAGCATGAAACATATGGATCCAAATCAGCCCCTTACGAAGCAACGCATAAACTAGGGTTTAAGCTTCTGTCACTCTAGCAACCCATCATCTACTTATTACTTCCCAATGCCTTCCTCTAGGCCCAAATAATGGTGAAGTGTTATGTAGTCGACGTTCACATAACACCACTAGAGGCTAGACAACATACATCTCATCAAAATATCGAACGAATACCACATTCACATGACTACTAATAGCAAGACTTCTCCCTTGTCCTCGGGAACAAACGTAACTACTCACAAAGCATAAACATGTTCATAATCATATGGGTATTAATATGCATAAAGGATCTGAACATATGATCTTCCACCAATTAAACCAACTAGGATCAACTACAAGGAGTAATTAACACTACTAGCAACCTACTAGCACCAATCCCGGACTTGAAGATAAGAATCGGATACAAGAGATGAACTAGGGTTTTGAGATGAGATGGTGCTGATGAAGATGTTGATGAGGATAGCCATCTCCCGATGAGAGGAGCATTGGTGATGACGATGGCGATGATTTCCCCCTCCGAGAGGGAAGTTTCCCCGGCAGAACAGCTCTGCCGGAGCTCTAGATTGGATCCTCCAAGGTTCCGCCTCGTGGCGGCAGAGTTTCGTCCTGAAAGGTTGCTTCTTATTTTTTTTCTCGACGAAAGACTTCATATAGGAGAAGATGGTCATCGGAGAGCCACCAGGGGGCCCACGAGGCAGTGGGCGCGCCCTAGGGGGGCCCCACCCTCATGAGAAGGGTGTGGGCCCCCTGGTCTTCATCTTTGGCGAGGATTTTTCATTATTTATTATAAGGTGTTCCGTGGAGTTTCAGGACTTTTGGAGTTGTGCAGAATAGGTCTCTAATATTTGCTCCTTTTCCAGCCCAGAATTCCAGCTGCCGGCATTCTCCCTCCTTATGTAAACCTTGTAAAATAAGAGAGAATAGCCATAAGTATTGTGACATAATGTGAAATAACATCCCATAATGCAATAAATATCGATATAAAAGCATGATGCAAAATGGACGTATCAACTCCCCCAAGCTTAGACCTCGCTTGTCCTCAAGCGAAAAGCCGAAATCGAAAAATATGTCCACATGTTTAGAGATGAAGGTGTCGATAAAAATAAAATATGGACATGAGGGCATCATGATCATTCTTATAACATAAACTTATATAATTTTTGTCATATGATCTCTAATTCTAGAGTAATAATACAATCACAATATCAGGTATGAATCGTAAACTTCAATGAAAACTAACAAACTACAATCTCGGTCATTGAAGCAATTGCAATTTATCATAACATAGGAAAGAGTCAATGTATAAGATCTTTTCAGCAAGTCCACATACTCAACTATCATATAATCTTTCACAATTGCTGACACTCGCACAATACTTATGGGTGTGGAGTTTTAGTCGGACACAGAGAAAGATAGGGGCTTATAGTCTTGCCTCCCAACGTTTTACCTCAAGGGTAATGTCAACAGTAATAGTTCATGAAAACTCACATCCAATTAGCCATATATACCAGGATCTTTCCAACATATTGTTCTTGCCAAAGGATAAAGTGTAAAAAGGAAGGGTGAAAATCACCATGACTCTTGCATAAGGTTGAAGATAATGATAAAAGATAGGCCCTTCGCAGAGGGAACCAGAGGTTTCCATGCGCTTTTATGGTTGGATGCACAAAATCTTAATGCGAAAGAACGTCACTTTATATTGCCCCTTGTGATATGAACCTTTATTATGCAGTCTGTCGCTTTTATTACTTCCACATCACAAGATCGTATAAAGATTATTTCTCCCACACCAATCAATCATACATATTTAGAGAGCAATTTTTATTGCTTTGCACCGATGACAACTTACTTGAAGGATCTTATTCAATCCATAGGTAGATATGGTGGACTCTCATGGCAAAACTGGTTTAAGGGTATTTGGAAGCACAAGTAGTATCTCTTCTTGGTGCAATGAATTTGGCTAGCATAAGGGGGAAAAGCAAGCTCAACATGTTGGAAGATCCAAGACAATATAATTGATCTCAGATGTAAGAAAACATAACCCATTACGTTGTCTTCCTTGTCCAATGTTAACTCTTTAGCATGTCATATTTTAAAGAGTGCTCACAATCATAAAAGATGTCCAAGATAGTATATCTATATGTGAAGACCTCTCTTTCTTTATTACTTCCCATTAATTGCAACGATGACAAAAACTATCCTTGTCAACTCTCAACAACTTTTATTCATCATACTTTTTCTAGGTGAGCTCATTACTCTCCATGAGATCCATATGATCTCTTTGTTTCTTTTTATTTCTTTCTCTTTTCTTTTATTCACTTAGGATCATGGAAAAACAATCAAGCCCTTGACTCAACACTAATCTTTATTATATAGCTCACGGACTCGATTACATAGAAGGATAATAAAGCAAAACTCACAACTAGATCATGCCACAAACTTTATTCTACTAGATCAAAATACTACTAATAAGATCGAACTAAGGAAAACGGTAAAGATAGGAGTTGTGATATGATACCGGGGCACCTCCCCCAAGCTTGGCGGTTGCCAAGGGGAGTGCCCATACCAGATACTCAATTCTTCTTTGTTGCAGGAGACGGTGGTGATTTTGTTGATGGCGTAGGCTTCTTCCTTAATTTACGTTTGAGGACAGAATTTTGGTCCCTTAGGTCCTCGATCTCCTGCTCCAAGCTCAGTATCTTTTTGCATAGTTCCTGCTTGTTCTCCTACAAGAGGCGAAAAGGGATAAACTCTATCTTCGTTTTCTTTACCCTATCCGGGAGGCTTGACTTTTTGAACTCCACATGCATGTCCCCAGGTTGAGGTAGTGGGACTTCATCTTCATCTGAGCTCGTCTCCTCCTTTCTCTTCGGTTCGTAGTCTTCTTCTTCTTCCGTAGTCCAACCACAATGCTCCACATCCCCATAAACCTTAGGATCTGCAAGGTAATCAACCACATAGCTTTCTCCTTCCGAATCCTGGACGACATGTTGCTATGTCTGCGGCAGGATAGCTCAAAACAAAGACAAGGGATTTTGTGTGATACGGGAGTCCAAACCCCCGGGAGATTATATAATGAATTTTTACCGACCAAAATACGTATCGTGCAAGAAAACAGAGTCCGGAAGGCACACAAGGTGCTCAAGAGGTAGGGGGGCGCCCTCCACCCTTGTGAGGCCCTCGTGTCCTTCCAGGACTGCTACTTAATTTTCTATTTTTCTAAATATTCCAAAACGGAGAAATATTGCCTTAAAAATTTCTTTGGAGTCGGTGTACTTACCGGACCAAATGTTTTGGAAACTGTCCTTTATGTATTCCTCCAGGGTTACGGTTTCAATAATATTGGTTTCAACATTTATGGGATTACCTGAGATATAATGTTTGATTCTTTGACCGTTTACAACCTTCGGATTTGTGCCTTTGAAGATGTTGATTTTTATGGCACCGGAACGATAGACCTCCTCGATAACATAGGGGCCTTCCCACTTAGAGAGAAGTTTCCCTGCAAAAAATCTTAAACGAGAGTTGTATAGCAATACATAATCACCTACATTAAACTCACGCTTTTGTATCCTTTTGTCATGCCATCTTTTAACCTTTTCTTTAAACAACTTGGCATTTTCATAAGCTTGGGTTCTCCATTCATCAAGTGAGATAATATCAAATAACCTCTTTTCACCGGCAAGTTTGAAATCATAGTTGAGCTCTTTAATAGACCAATATGCCTTATGTTCTAGTTCGAGAGGTAAGTGACATGATTTTCCATATACCATTTTATACGGAGACATACCCATAGGATTTTTATATGCAGTTCTATAGGCCCATAATGCATCATCAAGTTTCTTGGACCAATTCTTTCTAGACCTATTGACAGTCTTTTGCAAAATTAATTTGAGGTCTCTATTACTCAATTCTACTTGACCACTAGACTGTGGGTGATACAGAGATGCAATTCTATGATTGACGTCATGTTTAGCAAGCATTTTATGGAAAGCACCATGAATAAAATGTGAACCACCATCAGTCATTAAATATCTAGGGACTCCAAACCTCGGAAAAATAACTTCTTTAAGCATTTTAATAGGAGTGTTATGATCAGCACTACTAGTTGGAATAGCTTCTACCCACTTAGTAATGTAATCAACAACAACTAAAATATGTGTATATCCATTAGAGGCGGGAAAAGGTCCCATATAATCAAAGCCCCAAACATCAAATGGTTCAGTAATAAGTGAATAATTCAAAGGCATTTCTTGACGTCTACTAATATTACCAATTCTTTGGCATTCATCACAAGATAGGACAAACTTACGGGCATCCTTGAAGAGAGTAGGCCAATAAAAACCGGATTGCAACACCTTATGTGCAGTTCTATCTCCCGCGTGGTGTCCTCCATAAGTTTCAAAGTGGCACTTGCGTAGGATCTATTCCTGTTCATGCTCAGGTACACAACGTCTAATAACACCATCTACTCCTTCTTTATAAAGATGTGGGTCATCCCAAAAGTAATGTCTCAAATCATAGAAGAACTTTTTCTTTTGTTGGTTTGTGAAGCTAGGTGGTATAAATTTAGCAACTATGTAATTAGCATAATGTAACACCCCGGATGTAATTTACCTTATATGTATTCCAACTCTTGCCGTTTCCGGCACTAAGTTATTTTATTTCCTCGTTGTCGGGTTTTTGTCTCCGTGTGTTGTTGTCTTTGTCATGCACCTCATATCATGTCATTATGTGCATTGCATTTGCATACGTGTTCGTCTCATGCATCTGAGCATTTTCCCCGTTGTCCGTTTTGCATTCCGGCGCTCCTATGTCCTCCGGTGGTCCTTTTTACATCTTTTCGTGTGCGGGTGTAAAAAAATTTCGGATTGGACCGAGAATTGTCATGCGGCCTTGGTTTACTACCGGTAGACCGCCTGTCAAGTTTCGTGCCATTTGGACTTCGTTTGATACTCCAACGGTTAACCGAGGGACCGAAAAGGCCTCGTGTGTGTTGAAGCCCAACACCCCTCCAAAGTGGCCCAAAACCCACCTAAACCTCCTCCATCATCTAGAGTGTTCGATCACGATCGCGTGGCCGAAAACCGCACCTCATTTGGAGCTTCCTAGATCCCTCTACCTCTATAAGTAGGTCTCCCCTCAAAAATCCCGGGTCTCTACCACCCCTAACCCTAGTCCATCTCCTTGCACCGCGCCGGACATGTCCGATCCGGTCGGACATTTCGCCGCCGCCGCCCTCATCCAGTAGGGGCGTGCCACCGGTCCTGCCGGGCCTCCCTCGCCGCGTCGGCCCGCTCGGCCCGGGGAGAGCCCCCGCGGCCCGTCACGCAACGCCGCCCGCGCCGCTTCATCCCCGCGCCTCTTCCTCGCGCCCGACGCCGCGTGCCGCCCTTCGCCGGCCGGCGCCGCTGCACACCATCGCCGGCGGCCGCCTCGCACCCCGTCGGCAACTGCCATGTCCGCCGCCCGGAGCGCCGCTCCGCCCCGCTCCGCCCTCCGACCACCGTCGCCGCCTCGCTGCCGACCAGGTCCGGCACCCCCACGGCCAGATCCGGCGCCCGCACCCCCTCTCCGGCGAAGCTCCGGCCCGACTCCGGCGAGCACGAACCCGCCTTGGTTCGCGTGCGTTCGTCTGCTACAGTAACCCTAGATCTGGGGTTGACTCTTCCCTTTCTCTCAGTATTTTTTAGCATTTTTCCGCATGCCATAACTCTCCATCCGTAGATCCGATTCGTGCGTGTAGCATATCAAAATGTTCGTCTTGACGAGTACATAATTTCATCTAATTGAATCATTTTCATTTGAGATCATATTAATGCCCGAAATGCTGTTGGAAGAGGGCTATGTGAGGAATGTTGCAGATCTGTTTCAGCAAATGGCCTTTTGTCATTTTTGCCATGATTAATGTGTGCATGCTATGATCTTGAGCTCTACATATGTTTTGTTATATGTCATGCCATCTTTACAGAGGTGCTTACTATGTATTTTTGTGATCTATATGGTGACTAGCACAAGCATGCAAAGTAGCTTACTCGATGATGCTGATTTCAGGGACTTAGAATTTCACTAAGTCCTTGTCCTGATATTGTTTTTATGCCATATGTTCATGTTGTTTCCTAGTGATCCGTGCCTCTTTTGAGGATGATCAGTAAGGATGTTTTGTTAATATTGTGTTGCTCTATCTATCCATGTCTTGTTTTGCATTTAAGGAGTACCCTAGCTTGAGTCAATCGAGCCCTACTTTTGCTATAAAATGTTTCTAGCAGATTGTTAACATGTTTAGCGATTTTGCCGAGGTTGTTGCTATTGATCCGTGCATGCTATGATGATGTTCTTGCCATTTCTAGCTTCTATGTCATTTCTTCTTGATGGGTGTATGCTTAGTTTGTCATGCCATGCTCTGTAGTGAGTGCATCGAGCTCGTAAACATGCCTACTCACTAACTGTTTTGCATGCTCCAGTTTTTCACCAAGTCTGAATCTGTTTATGTTTTTGCTTTATTCGCATGCTTGCAATTGTATTTTCTGATCCCTTTTGGCTCAAGGTCACTAAGGGACTTTTGTTATATGCTTAGACTAGCTTCATGACATGCCTTTCTTTGCCATGATATGTTCCTATAGCATGTAGTTGTCATGCTCTAAAGATGGCTTCCTGATGATAAATTCCTGACTTGTGTTATTTTCACTAAGTCTGAAACCTGTTATCATTTGCACTTTTGTCATGCTTGTTTGAACCTGTTAATGGATGAATTAGCCTTAGCTTAGTGTTCATCTTTTGTCAAGCTTCATGAGTGGATCCCTGTCATGTATTTGGTTGTCATGTTTGTGTGTCGTAGCATATTTATCTTGATGCATTTAGATGGCTACTTGCTGATTATCGTAGACAGGTGCCATATTTGTTTTGCTTGCCATTTCCAAACCGTGCATCCGATTCCGGTGATCTTTATATCGATTTCAACTGAAATCGCCTCACCTTTCCAGTGGCACTCTTGGATTGCCAAGTTGAGGCCAGGTTCAATAATTCCTTTGCAAATCATGCATATGCATCACAGATCGCATCCCGCATATCATACCATGTTTGCATCATGTTGCTTGAGCATTGCACGTGGTTGATTGTGCTACTTTTGCTTGTTGTTCTTGTTTGGGTAGAGCGGGGAGACAAGTTCGTGAACGTGGAGCCCATTGAGTTCGCTTACGAGGATCAAGGCAATTCTGAGAACTTTGTAGGCAAGATGACCATACCATCGAAATCACTTCTATCTTTGCTTGCTAGATACTCGCTCTTTTGCTATGCCTATGCTACGATACCTACCACTTTCTTATCATGCCTCCCATATTTCCATGTCAAACCTCTAACCCACCATGTCCTAGCAAACCGTTGTTTGGCTATGTTACCGCTTTGCTCAGCCCCTCTTATAGTGTTGCTAGTTGCAGGTGAAGTTTGGAGACCGTTCCTTGTTGGAACTTGTTTATTGTTGGGATATCACCATATTATCTTGTTTATCTTAATGCACCTATATACTTGGTAAAGGGTGGAAGGCTCAGCCTTATGCCTAGTGTTTTGTTCCACTCTTGCCGCCCTAGTTTCCGTCATATCGGTGTTATGTTCCCGGATTTTGCGTTCCTTACACGGTTGGGTTATAATGCGAACCCCTTGACAGTTCGCCTTGAATAAAACTCATCCAGCAATGCCCAACCTTGGTTTTACCATTTGCCACCTAGCCTCTTTTTCCCTTGGGTTTCTGGAGCCCAAGGGTCATCTTTATTAAACCCCCCGGGCCAGTGCTCCTTTGAGTGTTGGTCCACCTTGTCAGCCGCCGGTGGCCACCAAGGGCAACTCTGGGCTGGCCTACCGGAAGTTTGGACAATCTGAGTATGCCCTGAGAACGAGATATGTGCAGCTCCTATCGGGATTTGTCGGCACATTTGGGCGGTGTTGCTGGACTTGTTTTACCATTGTCGAGGATGTCTTGTAACCGGGATGCCGAGTCTGATCGGAATGTCTTGGGAGAAGGAATGTCCTTCGTTGACCGTGAGAGCTTGTGATGGGCTAAGTTGGGACTCCCCTGCAGGGATTTGAACTTTCGAAAGTCATGCCCGCGGAATGGGAAGATGGGAATTTGTTAATGTCCGGTTGTAGATAACATGAAACTTAACTTAATTAAAATGCACCAACCGCGTGTGTTACCGTGATGGTCTCTTCTCGGCGGAGTCCGGAAAGTGAACACAGTGTTGGAGTAATGCTTGGCATAGGTTGTTCCGGGATCACTTCTTGATCATAGTTGTTCGACCGTGCTTTGCCTTCTCTTCTCGCTCTCTTTTGCGAATATGTTAGCCACCATATATGCTAGTCGCTTGCTGCAGCTCCACATCATACCTTTACCTTACCTATAAGCTTAAATAGTCTTGATCGCGAGATTGCTGAGTCCCAGTGACTCATAGATTCCTTCCTAAACCAGATGCAGGGACCGATGATACCGCTCCAGATGATGCACTTGAGCTCAAGTGGGAGTTCAATGAAGACTCTCGTCGTTACTATGTGTCTTTCCCACATGATCAGTACTGGTGCCCAGTTGGGGCGATCGGGGACGTTGCGCATTTGGAGGTTGATCTTTATTTCGGTACCGTAGTCGGACCCTGAGTGTATTGGATGAATGTAATGACTTATTTATGTATTTGTGTGATGTGGAGAGTGTAATCCAACTATGTACCTTTCCCCTTTTATTTATTTACATGGGTTGTTGTGAAGATTACCTCACTTGCGACATTGCTTTCAATGCGGTTATGCCTCTAAGTCGTGCTTCGACACGTAGGAGATATAGCTGCATCGAGGGTGTTACACATAATCAACATACCAAGGGGTACTACGAGAAGTACTTATGACATTTAATTGTTCATCGGGAAAGCTATCATCAATAGGTAGTGGGTCATCAGGAACATTCTCTAACCTAGATAAGTTGTCTGCAACGGGGTTCTCAGCTCCTTTTCTATCAACAATATGCAAATAAAATTCTTGTAGCAAGAGAACCCATCTAATAAGTCTAGGTTTAGCATCTTTCTTTTCCATAAGATATTTAATAGCAGCATGATCAGTGTGGATAGTTACTTTAGAATCAACAATATAAGGTCTGAACTTATCACAAGCAAATACAACTGCTAAAAGTTCTTTTTCAGTAGTAGCATAATTTCTTTGAGCATTGTCTAGAGTCTTACTAGCATAATGGATAACATTTAGTTTCTTATCAACTCTTTGCCCTAGAACAGCACCTACAGCATAATCACTAGCATCACATCTAATTTCAAATGGTAAATTCCAATCAGGTGGCTGAACAATAGGTGCAGAGACTAATGCTTTCTTAAGTATTTCAAATGCTTCTACACAATCATCATCAAAGACAAATGGTATATTTTTTGTAATAAATTAGTCAGAGGCCGAGAAATTTTCGAAAAGTCCTTGATGGACCTCCTATAAAATCCGGCATGACCAAGGAAACTTCTTATACCTTTGATGTCCTTGGGACATGGCATCTTTTCAATAGCATCAACATTGGCTTTATATCAACTTCAATACCTCTTTCAGAAACTTTATGCCCCAAGATAATACCTTCATTAACCATAAAGTGGCACTTTTCCCAATTCAAGACAAGATTAGTTTCTTCACATCTCTGCAAAACTCGATCAAGATTGCTCAAGCAATCATCAAAAGAAGATCCATAGACGGAAAAGTCGTCCATGAAAACCTCACAAATCTTTTCACAAAAGTCAGAGAATATAGCCACCGTGCATCTTTGAAAGGTAGCAGGTGCATTACAAAAACCAAAAGGCATACGTCTATAAGCAAAAGTACCAAAAGGGCATGTAAAAGTAGTCTTTGATTGATCTTTAGCCGACACAGGTATTTGAGAGAAACCAGAATAACCATATAGAAAGTAGTAATGTGTATGTTTGCATAATCTTTCTAGCATTTGATCGATAAAAGGTAAGGGGTAATGATCTTTCTTAGTAGCCTTATTTACTCTGCGGAAATCAATTACCATCCTATAACCGGTAATAATACTTTGTGGAATCAATTCATCTTTATCATTAGGAACAACAGTAATACCTCCCTTCTTAGGGACACAATGAACAGGACTTACCCACTGACTATCAGCAACGGGATAAATTATACCCGCCTCTAGAAGCTTTAGTATTTCTTTTCTTACCACTTCTTTCATTTTAGGATTCAGACGTCATTGAGGATCACGAACTGGTTTGGCATCTGCTTCCAAATTTATTTTATGTTGACATAGAGTGGGACTAATGCCCTTAAGATCATCAAGAGTATATCCAATAGCAGCACGGTGCTTCTTCAGAGTTTTCAATAATCTTTCCTTTTCATGCTCTGAAAGGTTAGCACTAATAATAATAGGATATATCTTCTTTTCATCAAGATAAGCATATTTAAGATTATCAGGCAACGGTTTAAGCTCAAACACGGGATCACCCTTAGGTGGAGGAGGATCCCCTAGGATTTCAACAGGCAAATTGTGTTTTAGCATAGGTTCTTGTTTAAAGAATACTTCATCTATTTCCCTTCTTTCATTCATAAACATATCATTCTCATGGTCTAGCAAATATTGTTCTAAAGGATCATTAGGAGGTACGGCAATAGAAGCAAGACCAATAATTTCATCCTTACTAGGCAATTCTTCTTCACGGTGTTGTCTACTAAATTTACAGAAATTAAATTCATGAGTCATATCATCTAAACCGATAGTAACAACATCTCTTTTGCAATCTATGGTAGCATTGATAGTGTTTATGAAGGGTCTACCAAATATAATGGGATAAAAGCTATCTTGTGGGGAACCAAGAACAAGAAAATCAGCAGGATATTTAGTTTTCCCACACAAGACTTCAACATCTCTAACAATTCCCATTGGTGAAATAGTATCTCTATTGGAAAGTTTAATTATGACATCAATATCTTCTAATTCAACAGGTGCAATATCATGCATGATTTCTCTATATAGGCTAATAGGTATTGCACTAGCACTGGCACCCATATCACATAAGCCATGATAACAATGATCTCCTATTTTAACAGAAATAACAGGCATGCCTACCATAGGTCTAGGTTTATCTTTAGCACAAGGTTTAGCAATTCTAGCAGTTTCATCACAGAAATAAATAACATGCCCATCAATATTATCAGACAAGAGATCTTTAACAATAGCAATATCAGGTTCAACTTTAATTTTCTCATGAGGTGTATAAGTTTTAATATTGCTTTTACGAACCACAGTTGAAGCTTTAGCATGATCCTTTATCCTAACAGGAAAAGGTGGTTTCTCAACATAAGAAGTAGGAACAATTGGATCATTATAAGTGATAGTCTTTTCTTCAACTTTAATAGGTGCAACTACTTTTACTTCTATGAGAGGATGATATTTAAACCACTTCTCCTTGGGGAGATCAACATAAGTAGCAAAAGATTCACAGAAAGAAGCTACTATCTCAGAGTCAAGTCCATATTTAGTGCTAAATTTACGGAAAGCATCGGTATCCATAAAAGATTTAACACAATCAAAACTAGGTGTCATACCTGACTCCTTAACTTTGTCGAGGTCCCAATCTTCAGAGTTGCGTTTAATTCTTTCCAATAAATCCCATTTGAATTCAATAGTCTTCATCATAAAAGAGCCAGCACAAGAAGTATCAAGCATGGTGCGATTGTTATCAGAAAGCCGAGCATAAAACTTTTGACTAATCATTTTTCTTGAGAGCTCATGATTGGGCATGAATATAACATTGATTTAAGCCTCACCCAAGCTTGAGCGATGCTTTCCCCTTCGCGAGGCCAAAAATCATATATATAATTGCGATCACGATGAACAAGATGCATAGGGTAATACTTTTGATGAAATTCCAATTTCAATCTTCTATAGTTCCATGATCCTATATCATCACATAGCCTATACCATGTCAATGCATCTCCCTTCAAAGATGAAGGGAAGACCTTCTTCTTAGCAACATCATCGGAAATACCTGCAACCTTAAATAATCCACAAACTTCATCCACATATATTAGGTGTTCATCAGGACGCTTTGTTCCATCTCCTGTAAAAGGATTAGCTAGCAGTTTTTCTATTATACTCGAAGGATACTCATAAGGAATTTCATTTTCAATAGGTTCAGTAGGTTGAGGAGCAACTCTTTGCTCTACTGGTCGGGGTGAAGACACCCCGAACAGGCCCCTCAGAGGATTACTTTCCATAGTAACAAGTGACAGTAAATTTCAGCACACTATATTAATTTTTCCTTACCAAATTCCACCTACCAAAGGCGCTTCACTCCCCAGCAATGGTGCCAGAAAAGAGTCTTGATGACCCACAAGTATAGGGGATCTATTGTAGTCCTTTCGATAAGTTAGAGTGTCGAACCCAACGAGGAGCAAAAGGAAATGATAAACGGTTTTCAGCAAGGTATTCTCTGCAAGTACTAAAATAAGTGGTAACAGATAGTTTTGTAATGAGATAATTTGTAACGAGCAACAAGTAACAAAAGTAAATAAAGTGCAGCAAGGTGGCCCAATCCTTTTTGTAGCAAAGGACAAGCCTGGCCAAACTCTTATATAAGGAAAAGCGCTCCCGAGGACACATGGGAATATCGTCAAGCTAGTTTATATCACATTCATATGATTCGCGTTCTGTACTTTGATAATTTGATATGTGGGTGGACCGGTGCTTGGGTGCTGTTCTTACTTGAACAAGCATCCCACTTATGATTAATCTCTATTGCAAGCATCCACAACTACAACAAAAGTATTAAGGTAAACCTAACCATAGCATGAAACATATGGATCCAAATCAGCCCCTTACGAAGCAACGCATAAACTAGGGTTTAAGCTTCTGTCACTCTAGCAACCCATCATCTACTTATTACTTCCCAATGACTTTCTCTAGGCCCAAATAATGATGAAATGTTATGTAGTCGGTGTTCACATAACACCACTAGAGGCTAGACAACATACATCTCATCAAAATATCGAACGAATACCAAATTCACATGACTACTAATAGCAAGACTTCTCCCTTGTCCTCGGGAACAAACGTAACTACTCACAAAGCATAAACATGTTCATAATCAGAGGGGTATTAATATGCATAAAGGATCTGAACATATGATCTTCCACCAATTAAACCAACTAGCATCAACTACAAGGAGTAATTAACACTACTAGCAACCTACTAGCACCAATCCCGGACTTGAAGACAAGAATCGGATCCAAGAGATGAACTAGGGTTTTGAGATGAGATGGTGCTGATGAAGATGTTGATGAAGATAGCCCTCTCCCGATGAGAGGAGCGTTGGTGATGACGATGGCGATGATTTCCCCCTCCGGGAGGGAAGTTTCCTCGGTAGAACAGCTCTGCCGGAGCTCTAGATTGGATCCGCCAAGGTTCCGCCTCGTGGCGGCGGAGTTTCGTCCCGAAAGGTTGCTTCTTATTTTGTTCTTGATGAAATACTTCATATAGGAGAAGATGGTCATCGGACAGCCACCAGCGGGCCCACGAGGCAGGGGGCGCGCCCTATGGGGGGGCTCCCCCCACCCTCGTGAGAAGGGTGTGGGCCCCCTGGTCTTCATCTTTGACGAGGATTTTTCATTTTTTTATTATAAGGTGTTCCGTGGAGTTTCAAGACTTTTGGAGTTGTGGAGAGTAGGTCTCTAAATTTGCTCCTTTTCCAGCCCAGAATTCCAGCTGCCGGCATTCTCCCTCTTTATGTAAACCTTGTAAAATAAGAGAGAATAGCCATAAGTTTTGTGACATAATGTGAAATAACAGCCCATAATTAATGCAATAAATATCGATATAAAAGCATGATGCAAAATGGACGTATAAAAAGTGAAGTGGCAGCCTAGGGATCGGCAGACGGGTTCGGTGGAGTGGTGGAGTCGGTGGCGCCGGCTGGTCGAGCGGCCGGCTGGTCGGTTCCCGCTTGGTCCCCTTCAGCGGCAGCCGGCTCATTCGGGTGTGGCTCGTTGCTGGAGGCGCGATCGAGTTGGGGCTGGCCATCCGCTCCGACCTCTGGCGCCTCCTCTTTGCCTTCCTCCTCCTCTTCGTCTTCTCCCTCGTTGCTGGAGTCGATCACCTCGGCCGAGTCTTCGCCCTCCTCCGGGTTTAGCCCAAACCACTCCGGCGGCGCCTTGGTGCCATCCTCAGCCGACTCCGGGATGAAGACGCCAGTGTCGGTATACTTGGCGATGGCCACCGCCCGCTTAACGAGTTCGCCCTCCACCGCCACCAGCTCCTTCTGGGCCTCCTATCAGAACATGGTCAACTGGGCTAGATCTAGCCCAGGGTACCACGCCTTGACGAACTCCAAAGCTCGGCACGCTCCGGCCTAGGCCGAGGAGCCCTTCGGCGCCTCAAGGCGGCCAGCCGCCACCTCCAGCCAATCGGCAGTCCGGCTGGGGGTGCGCGGGGCCAGCCTATCAGGCCACAAGGTGGCGGTCGCCTGGGCTCCAACACGCTGAAGGCGGTGCAGCATCCAATGGGCCGGCCGAAGACGGGCCTGGATGCTGAGAAGCTTCTTGCGAAGGGTGTGAGGGGCATTGGCGGCGATCTCTTCGCCCCCCGCCCTTCGTTCTTCGCGGTCGGCCTCGATAGCCTGGTTGGCGGCACCAGAGTGGCCTGGAAAGAAGTCTGTCGGGATTAAGCAAAAGAGTCAGAACAAAGAGAAAGAAGCCGGCTTGACACGAGGACGGCGACGTAAAAGAAGAGTAAAGAAGGTCGCCAAAGCCGGCCGTCGGCATCGCCTCCTTGTCGGTCTAGACGGAGCGTTCGATCTCGAACTCGGCGAGAAGACCCGCCTCCTTGTCCTCCGCCTCCTTCTAGGCCTTCTGGAGAAGCGCTGCCTACTCCGCCAACTGCGTGGCCAGCCGGTCATGTTCTTCAGCTAGCTTGCTGCAGTCCGCCTCCTTGGCATGCAGCGCGGCGTTGGCTTCACCCATTTGCCGTTGAAGGATGGCATTGGCTTCTATGGAAGAAATAAGAAGGGAAGGTGTCAGTTGCCAATAGAGAAGAGGCTAGAGTCGCCGGGGAGATCCGGCCCGACTGTTCAGCAGTCGACCCGAATCTCGGGGACTACAGCCCGCGGGTGCGCCAGTGTGCCCCCACGGAGAAAGGAGTCATCAAAATCAACAGAAAGAAGAATAGTTGCCAGAAAGATCTAGCCCGACTGATCAGCAGTCGGCCCGAATCACGGGGACTACAGCCCGCGGGTGCGCCAGCGCGCCCCCGTAGAGAGAAGAGGACTTACTCCGGCTCTCCGACAAGTCGGTAGTGCGTTCATCCAACTCCTAGACCCTGGAGTTGTAGGCGGCCGTGCGGAGGTTATGATAATCCTGCAGCAAGGATATCAGCTTTCAGAGCCTGCTAGTTAAAGTTCCGCGCCGCCTGCTCAGCAGCCGGCCCGGAACTCGGGGACTACACCCAGTGGTCTCTCACGAAGCCAGATACGCCTTGTTGCATTTCTTGATGGTGTCGGCGTCGGCGTGGAGTTTGGCTTGAACATCCAACATCGCCTTGGTCAGAGGGCCTGTCCTGCCAACCCGCACCCACCCCGGGGGTGCGGCACTGGTGGCCTTGGCATCCGGGGTCGAGGAGCTCGCGGCGCCAGTCTCCAGCGGGCGTGACGCCGAAGCCGCCTTTGCAAGTCGGCGACGCATCGGTGTGCCGACCTTAAGAGTCGGGTCCGTCGCCACCTCGTTTTCAGTCGGCGGCACCGGCGGGTCCGCCGGCTGCTCGCCTCGTGCGCTCCCAGACAGCGGTGGTGGAGGCACATTCACGTTCGGCATGGCGACGTCGCCGCTGTCCCTCTCCATGACCGGGTGCTCGCCCCCGGTTTCCCCAGGCCGCGCCACGAACTCCAGGGGTGGCAGCGCGGAGTTCAGGGGAGTGACGAAAATCGCCGACTGGTGGCACGCGGCTTCTTCTGTCTTCTTCTTCGCCATGTCGGCGGCCTCGGCCTCTGCCAGTTTCTTCAGGGCGGCGGCCTCCGCCTTCTCCAGGTGGGTGGCTTCCTGCTCTTCGCGCACTTCTTGCGCGTTCTGCTCCCTCACCTCCCGGAGGTTGGTGGCCGGACCGATCCGCCGAGTGGTGGTGGAAGTCTCTGCCGACCCCATGATGGAGGCGGCGGCCGATTTCTCAAGAGAGAGCGGAGCCCTAGATCAAGGGAAACGAGGTGAAGAAACTCAGACAGAGTCAACAAGGAAAAAATGAAGGTACGGGATAAACGTGGTACTTACGCGGAAACCATATATGGCTTCTTCACCTCCTTGAGGAAGCGGATGGCCTTTGCGGCCGCTTCATCCCACTTGGTCGCCGCGGCCGAGCCCTTGGGCTTCTTCGGCTGACTGCCGAACAAGCTTGGCGCGGCCCTGCACTTCTTTGCACCGCCTTGGGCATCCAGTGCGGCAGGCGAGCTCGCGCCCGGCTGGCCGGCTCCTGGCTGGTGGTGCGGGGCGATTTCCCCGCGTCATCATCAGGCCAGTCCCCGAGGCTGGCTCCGAGCCTCGGGCCGCCTGCTTCGCCGCCTCCTCCCTCGGCATCGTCCTCCAAGGTCGCAGCCCCAAGATCGGGGTCGTCGACGTCGCTCTCCGCTTGGTCGGGGAGGAATTGGCGCTCTGGCCCCGCGGCGCCGGCTGCCGGTTGGAGGAGGGGACTCTGTTCAAAGGCTGATTGGTCAGGCTGGACAACACGAACTCGGCAACAAAGAGACAGAGACAAAAGACAGACGACTTACAATAGGCGGAGGGTTGGCGCGTGAATACGGCTCCTTGCCGAACCGCCACTCATCCATGAGTTTGCAGTTCGCAAGGTAGTTCACCATGTGAGCTACCTCTGCGTGAGGCATCTCCTTGGTGCACAGCCGACTCGGGTCCCGATGTATGCTCATCTGGCAGATCATGTGAGGGAGGCTCTGGAGCGGGAGCACTCAGTGTGCCACAAAGGCGGATAGCAAGTCAGGCCCGGTCAGGCCCTCTGACTGTGTCAGCACTCAGAGCCGCGCGATAACGGCGGCTCCGGAGGGCAACAGCGTCTTGGCCCAGTACGACTAGTTGGGCCGCCTCCCAGCCGGCGGGCCGGCTTTGTAAGCCGGCAAGTTGACCCAGTCGCCCTCCGCGAAGACGCTATTCACATAGAAATACGACCACTGCCACATCTTCACCGACTTGATCAGCGGGATGGCAGGAAACGGATTTTCGACTGCCGGCATCCGCACCGCGATGAACGCACTGCCTTGAGCCGGCATGCCCGCAATGAGGGTGCCGAGCTCGATGTAGAAGAACTCCCCCAGAGCTCGATGGTGGGGAGGACGCCGAGGAAGCCTTCGCACAAGGTGACGAAGGCGGACAGCAGCACCACCGTGTTATGGGTGAGGTGGTGCGGCTAGAGACCATAGAACTCGAGGAAGGACCGGAAGAAGCTGCTCGCCGGCAGGCCGAGGCCGCGCAGGCAGTGTGAGCGGAAGACGACCTGTTTTCCCTCCTCTGGAGCCGGCGAAATTTCCCTCCTTGGCGCAAGGCGGACCCTCACGTGGTCCTCGCTGGGGAGCCGCCGCGTCTGGCGGAGGAAGTCGACGTGGTCATCATGAACCTCGGAGCCATCCCATGCTTTGGAGTGCGCCATGGGGTGTGGGGTTGGAAGATGAGCTCATCGGAGACGAACCACCGCGGTGCTCAGCGTGGCTTGGGGGTGCTTCGGCGAGAGGAAGGAGGAAAGAATAGGGACGAGGGACGCGCGTGCTCCGCCGCTCTCCCCTCCTCCCCCTACTTATAGGCCTACGGGCTACGAAGCTGAGGGGGCGATCGTGGGATTTACTACGCCCACGACCCCACGCCCCCACGTTTATCACGCAAGATACTACACGCAGTAACTCCACGGGAACCCCAACCGCCCACCTCGGCCACAGCAGATCCGCTCGCGCGCCGAGGCGTGGTAGTGGCGGGCCTCGCCCGCAGGCGTGTCCCATCGCAGACGTGGGTTAGCAGACTGGCCCGACCGCTCGGTGCCACGTGACATGACCACAATGGGCAGCTGCCTGGAGGCTTAGCTAGCACGGCACTTGGTTCCTGCCGACGCGTTCGAAGTTTGGATAAGTCAGACTGGGTGCGGCCGACTCCCGCCAGTCGGCCCGGCAGAAGTCGGACGAAGCCCCACCTCAGGCACTCGGAGAAGAAAACTGTTGAGGCTCCTCGGCTGCTTAGCCGCGGAACCTCACCAGCTTCGGGGACTACTATCAGAGTAATGGGCCACGGGTAGGCTAACCCGAGGCCTAGAACCTTTCAAGACATCGGGGCTGGCTACACCCTCAAGGCACCAAGATGAAGTGCCGCCTTCTGGTGGCCGGCTGAAGGAATAGTCGGCTGCCCGTAGACGGCCGAGTTCCAGAGACCGACTTCAAGACCAGCCGACTCCTAGTTGGCAGCTTCTAGAGAAGCCAGCCCCTAGCAGTCGGCCCGTGGCGCCAACAAAACCCACGCCCTCATCAAGAAAGACAAGACAGGGAATGGCTATAGTATAGACCATGCCCCCCCCCCCCCGATCTAGGGACGGGTGTGGCCACAGTGCACCGTACCGACGGAGATATTTGCCCGGCGCGGCACTATCGCCACGCCACTCTTGACATCACCACAAGCAGGTGGGGCCCTGCTCCCACGACGGCCTGTCGGTATGACCCAAGGATGACAGGCCCCACCAATCAGTGAGAGCCCAGAAGACGGCTAGAGCCCCACCAGTCGGACCCGAGGGAGGTCGGCCCCCAGCAGTCGGCCCACCCCTTCCTCGGGTCCCATGCACCATTAACCAGATGAGACGTAGAGTGGCTACAGTAATCGCCCGCCAGGCGGCGGAGCTGTAGCCACGATCCCCTGACCAAGCCTGCGTCATTAGTGTCACGACTACAGTGATCAGCAGCCGATAAGACCCGTGAGCCGCGGAGGCGGCCTGTCGGCCCCGTACCAAACCAGTCAGCGGGCCCCACCAGGCAGCGGGCCCCAGCAGCCGACGGAGAAGCCGGTGGACAAAGAGACTGACAGCCGGGCCCTACGCCCGGCTGGATTACCATTGTACCCCCGGGGGTAGGCCTATATAAACCCCCCAAGGGCACCCATGCAAAGGGTTCCGAACCTATTAGGACTAGACTTAGACCTAGAGGAGTAGAGAGCCAGCCTTGCCCTCTCCCACCTCTAGCAAATAGCTCGAGGAGCACCATTGTACCACTTGTATCTTAGTGATCATGCGGAGGCCCCGTAGAGCAGGACTAGGGGTGTTATCTCCTAGGAGAGCCCCTAACCTGGGTAAAGTACGCCGGCGTTCGTGTCTATGCCTCATCCCGTTTCCAGGCACCGGCGACGTTCTCCTCGCTCCGACCATGATAAGCCATCCTTTGGCATATGTCGCACCCAACACCCGACATAATGCCAGGCCTTGTGAGTTTGATTGCAAAGTTGAGCTTGGAATGTTGTGGCATGCGGTATCATGAGTTGTTCACCGTGCCTCCTGAGAATAATGCTTCATATTGTTTTGCATGTTGAGCTAATGCTTGTGATTTGCATGTTAAGAAGATCATCCTCTTCTGTTGTTTCTATGCTTAAGAAGTTCATTGTCATATGTTTCATTCATAGCTTATACGACAACTCGGGTAGGTTAGAGGTGAAACCATATGATCTTCCGACCAACTCATCATCTTAGGCCGTGATTGGATCATTGTTATCCAACCAAAACCGCTTGTAAAACTGACGCTTGTAAATAAAAGCAGATGGTCTCGGGCGAAGCACTTGGTTGGTCGATTTTGACTAGTAAAATATACATTGGTCTCTCAAATTACACGCGTAACACGCCGGTTTTCGTTCCAGACCTCGGGCCCTCGGTTTCATTACGCCTGTATTTTACGCGTTGTTTCTGATGACAAGTAAATTACACTTGTATCTTAATACATGTGTGAAATAAACCAGAGCTCCCAAGCGCGGCCTTACCGTTTCATGTCGTCTCGGTCTCTCGAAGGTGCTCATAGGTGTCCGATGATCCTGGCTTCCTGAATGAGGAGCAAGCGTTGTATCAGACCATCCGTAGGGCCCGTCAAGCCCTCTCCGTCGTCCTTCGAGTTGTTGCGCTCGCTGTGGCGCCGAGCATTGTCAACATGGTCAACGAACATGAGGATTCAGGAGATGACTTTATTTTGATTGGATGACAGTAGGGACCCGGTAGGGCCATAGCCGTAGGTATGTAAGTTCCTCCTTTTTATATACAACTATATTTTTTTTTGATTCCTTCTAGTTTCCTGACATCACAGTCCCACACCATCGTCAACCTATATAGTCAATAAGTGAGAGAATTGCACAACGAGCAGCCGATAGTTGGGACCCAGCAGCTCCAGCAGTATTTGTTTTTTAGGTGTAAACGGGGTTTTTCTTGAGTGATGTTTTTGTTGTTGTTCAGAGGAGCAGGGTATCAACTGGGTGGACTGTGGCCCATCTAGCCTAGGCTATTAGACCAAATATCCATCCCAGATATTATTTTTTCAAGGTGAAAATGGCTAGCCCACCTATACTTTTTTGCGGAATACCCAACCCAGGTCAACTTGTTATTATCCGCCCTGCTGGGCTGTAAATCCTTCCTATTAGGCCTAACAAGAAAATGGGCTTTAAGAAATAATAAATGGATGTAACTATAAAAACTGGGTTGTAAATATACAAAAATGCACCAAGCAGGTAATTAGTTACAAAAATATTATTGTTTGAATTTGGAAATTTTCATTTCATTACTTATTGCGCGGGTAGTATTTTTTTAGATTTTTACCTAATACAAATTCATTTTCAAATTATATTTAATCCGACTCAAAATTTCGGGATAATTTTTTTTGGATCCCATCAAAATGTGGGATTTTTGGTTGAATTCTGTTTTGAGAGGTTTTGGTTTAAATTATTAATCGTTGTCTTGGCTAGAAAATGGGTTGTAATTTTAACACACTGTAAATGGCTTGTAGTAAATTCCATTAGAATTCAAAAGTGGATTGTACACTATTACAAATCGCAAATGGGCTATATGTTCTCTGCCACAGATGTGATGCTCACTTGTGGGCCTACTATTTTTTTGAGAATTATAGTCAGTGACGCGTACAGAAGGCTTGTGGGCCTACTAAGGCGTACGGAAGGCTTTGTAAACTTATAGTCAATACACGATTCTAGCAGCAGTGGTCGTTGGTTGTCCATCCAACGGTTGTAGTGCTTCTTCAATCTCGAATATTCTTGCTTCAGTCGCCCAAACCACGGCCTGCAGTACCGCCTTCTACCGCCTCCCGTGGTCGGCTATGCTGCCGCGGAGGCTTCACCGGCCCACTCTAGTCCCAAACGCCGTCCAGGCCATTCCTCTACTCACCAACACCTCATGTTCTTCACCAGTGACGACAGCCTCACACCGCAGCTGAACCAGTGAACCCTCATACTCCCCTCCGCATGGGCATCCACTGTTGTGTCTTCACCGGCTCCGGGTCATTCCCTTCGTAATACTCGCCATCGTTCACTGTGTTGGTTCTCTCGGCGCGGCATGGTCAACTTCGTCAACAAACTACAGCCATCGGGGGCAAAGATCCAGTTCCTTGCCCACAGCAAGGCACGGCGTAACTGGCGGCCAGCCATTCGTTGGATCAGGGGGGCGGCTCAGATGAGGCATGTACGTGGGTTGGCTGACAGTAGGGACGCACATGGCCCATGGCTGCACGCAGCAAATGCCCCCATATTATGCGAAAACAAATAATTTCTCCCCCTGACAGGTTTGACCCACCAGCTACATCTTCGCATGCAAGGAAGTGCTTCCTTTATTACGCGGAAATAAAAACTTTCCTCTCCGTGAGAGCTGGGGCCCTCCATCTTATTATGATCCTTTTCGTGAAAATATAGATTATACCAAAGATCCTAAATTGTTCTCTTTTTATTCTAACTCGAAAAGAAGAAATAAAAAAACTAGAAAACATCTTCGCACGCAAGGAAGTGCCACCTTATTACGCGAAAAAAATTGATTCCCCATGCTATCTGGGACCCACCAGATTTGTAGGCTGACTTGTGGGCCTACTAAGTTAACGCGTACGCAGGGCTTTGTCAACTTAGTCAATAAACAATTCTAGCTATACTGACCGTTCGATGTTAATCCAACGGCCAAGCTGCGTCTTCAACCTCAGGTCTTGTCGCTCCAGCCGCTCAAACTTGCGCCCGGCGTACCGCCTGCTCCAGCCTCCCGCGGCCGGCCATTTTGCCGCGCAGGCCTCACCGCCCCACCGTACTCCCATCCCTGGCCTGGCCATCCCTCTATTCACCCACACTTGCTGTTATTCTCCAGCAACGGCAGACTAACCAGTAAACTCTCGTACTCCCCTCTGCGTGGGAAACAATTGCCGTGTCTTCCTCGGCTCCGTATCATTCCTTCGTAGGCCTCACTGTCGTCCACTACCCTGGTGCTCTCGGCGCGGCATGGTCAACGTGGTCAGCGAACGACATCCATCAGAAGTGGACTATATGTGGAGAGGTTGATAGCTCGGTCCACGGCCGCACGCAAGGAAATGCCTCCTTATTACGCGCAAAATAATGATTCCTCTACCTGACAGCTGGGACCCACCGGAAGGGCCTCTGTATTTCACGAAAAATCATTCCCCCCACTGACAGGTCGGACCCACCAGCTATATCTTCACAAGCAAGGAAGTGCCTCCTTATTACGCACAAAAAAATGAATACCCCCTGGTAGCTGGGACCCGCCATAGTGGGAGGCTGACTTGTGGGCCTACTAAGTTGACAGGGACGGAGGGCATTGTCAACTTAGTCAATATGAACTATTCTAGCTCCAGTGACCGTACGATGTCCATCCAACAGCCGTAGTGCTTCTTCAACCTCTGGTCTTCTTGCTCCAGCCACCCAAACCAGCGTCGGTCGTGTCGCGTGCTCCTGCCTCCCGTGGCTGGTTGTGATGCCGCGGAGGCCTCACCGCCCCCTCCTACTCCCACCGCTAGCCAGACCATCCCTCTACTCACCCACACCCCCTGTTATTTTGCGGCGATAGCAGCCTCACACCATAGCCGAACTAGTGAACCCTCGTACTCCTCTCCGCGTGGCCATCCACTACCGCGTCTTCCCCGGCTCCGTGTCGTCCCCTTCCTAGGCCTCGCCGTCGTCCACCGCCCTGGTGCTCTCTGTGTGGTGTGGTCAACGTGGTCAAGGAACGACTTCCGTCGAAAGAGTACTGTACGTGGAGAGGCTGACAGCTGGGTCCACGGCCGCAGCAAGGAAGTGCCTCCTTATTACGCGCAAAAAAATGATTCCTCCACCTGACAGCAGGGACCCACCGTATGGGCCACCATATTACGCAAAAAGAATGTTTCCCCCTGACTGCTGGGACCCACCAGCTACATATTTGCATGCAAGGAAGTGCCTGACAGTCGGGACCCACCTGGTCGAAGCGTACGTAGCGTTGTCATTCTAGGGTGATGTTCCTTTCCTGTTAAATGTTAACCGTAAGGGAGTTCAATTTGTGACACCTTTTTCCAAGTTTAGAATGACAATGTACTATGATTTCTGAAGGATTCTTTTGGAGGATATCAGTACATACATGTTCCCCCTCCACATATTGGTTGCTTGATCCATATGGTTATGATCAATAATCATTTCTCCTTTGGATTCATATGTACTAGTTTTCTTAGGGAACTTTTCATCCACTCCAACCTCTTGTGAAGAAGGCTAAATTTTTCTACAATGTAATCAAATGCCCATGTTAATCATGTCTGATCGAAGATGGCATGTTAGTGCATTTTACAAATCCTGCAAGCCAAATAGGCATGTAGTAATGTTCAAAACTGCATGTAGGCACTAACACGTTTTCTTCTTTTGCAGATAAGATTGGGCCCAGTGGTGATACAATATAACAATCACGTCGAATGCCTAGATGTGCATCTCTCAGAAATTACTTTGAACTCCTATCGAGGGACCTTACCGGAGATTATATTCGCCAGGTTCTTTGTTCTCAGAACAAGGGTGTTGATGGAAATGAGGTTTGCCCAACATTTATTTCGCAAAAATGAATGGTTTATTGATCAGCGTTGGCGCCTGCGGCAGAATAGAATAGGCTCCAAAAATGTTGAATTTCATTTTGGAACTTCAGATGACATACTAATCGGAAGTCATCGTGTCAACCCCATACATGACTTCTCAGTGGCTGACCCCTTTGCAAAAATTGTGAGGTTTCGAAGCCAGACTTAGAAGTGGTAATATTAGTTTGAACCTCTCTGATATCCATGTTCAGCGAATCAGCACGAGTGTTTGCAACTGATGGTCTTAGATTTTGTAACCATTCTCGAATATGTTTACCTTGTCAATCTCACAGCACACGATCTGTATAGCTAACTCCACTATGATCTTCGACATTATCGCACACAGTTGGTTTCTTCCACCGTGTGTCATGTAGAGCGCAGAATTAATTATCGCACTCGAGTGTCCATCATCATCCTTCTGTGTAACTTTGACCTCATCACCCACGGGTAAACTTATGATTGAAGTCATTCCACATACTTCGTTTTTACAAAGCTTTTTGCCAATAAATGCCCACGATTTGTCCCTCTTCTAGCCCACACGTGGCCAAACTAGCCGGGCGGGAAGCTTGCGCGGTAGGGCGGGAACAGGCTCACTGATGATACATTTGGTGCCTCCTCGAGCCCACGCGTGCGGTGCGGTGTTGTCAAGCGTGCACTGGAATCCTCCACTCTGAACGTCGTGACAAGACGTGACGATTATAGGCCGGCCGGCCCCCATTTATTACAGTGTCCATTTAACCCTTGTGTCTCTTCAACCTTTCGATCGCACCCCACCATTACAAGAAGCACACCCACCATGAGAAATTCTTAGAGGTTATACTGTGCGGCTCCAATGGCGCTCCGAGCGGCTGCCGACGACAAGCAGTAGTTCACCATGCGTGCCATGGTGGACACCAACATAAGGTTCATGCACCTCTCGGTGGTGTACACCAACGACCCGGTCTGGGTGGAGTTGTTGCTTGCCGAGGAGAAGTACAAGGTGGTCGGGTTTGACCTCGAGTACACCCGTTCTCGTGCCAGGTCTAGTCCCAAGGGCGCCGTCGCCCAGATGTGCGTGCGCCACCACATCCTCGTCTACCACTACTGCATAGCCACAAGGCCTTGCGAGCGTTTTGCGAGGTCTGTCAACAGCCCCGACTACATGTTTGCTATGGTGGACATCACCAACGATGTAAAGGCGCTCAAGAATTCGGGTATCACCTGCCAGAATCTTGTCGACATCCAGGGCCAATACAAGATCTGGGGCAGCAAGGAGCATGATAAGGACTCACTGGTTGACCTTGCCAAGGCCATCATTGACCCCTACTACAGAGACATGAAGGATTCGTGCAACAAGGACAAGCGTGCCTGGCACTAGGCCTGGATGGAGAAACTCGATAAAGCTCACGTCGTGTACATGGCCAAGGAGGCGTACACGAGCTATGACATGTACAAGCGGATCGTTGACATGAGGAAGTGACTCCTTCCCCAAAACGACCAGGGATCCAGCCGGAAGCAAAGCAATGGCAAGCGTCGTTGCAACAATAATTAGATGATTAGATCCTCATTTCTCCTACTCTAGTATGCATGTAATTGCTTACTTTGGTGTGTGAAAATATTATGTGTGTAGTCACTTGTGTAATTATATGCTTAATTTGGTTATGCAATGCTGTCTTTTTAAGTATATATGTTGGTGCTCTGTAGACAGAGCGTAGATGTTGTGCGGACAAAGAAAATCACATCACACACAGACTAAACAATGGAATCCGTCGGTGATGTTTTCATCAATCACTCACCATTTTATACCACCAATCGTTTGCTCACAACACACACGGCTTGTTAGCAGTAATCGTCTGTGTTGTTGTCGGTCTTCGCACACGTTTCCGATTACAGACTTGTTTGCGCGAATCAGGCACATCTTGTTAAGTTGAACCATTTCTGTTCTCTTGTCTCAACCCAAACAGTTGATCCGAGTGAACCGCATGATGTATATTGCACACACCTTGATCTGGCTGACCGTTTCTTTTATGTTGCCTAATCACAAACAGTTCATCTGAGTGAACCGTATGTTATATATCGCACACACCTTCATCTGGCTGCTCGTTTCTTTTGTTCCTCCTCATCGCAAATAGTTAATTAAACTGAACAGTATGCCCTGCATTCGCACACGCAACTAAAATTTGAAATGTGTTTGATGCATCCTCCATCGCAAACGTTTTGCATCTTTTTTGACGGTTTTTTACACCACCATTTGCGATTATTGCATCGCACACAGTTTCATCGAAGGGTATCTCATCATAGTGTCACGTTAGTAGCATCCAGCAGTAGTGGTGGACTGACTGTGGGATGTACTTGTGATCGGAAACAATTTCGCCTGTATAATTGTATTTTTTAGCTCTACTGTATGTATTACCATATTAGAGCGCTCGCTGGTCACACACGACCTCATTTTGCCGAGTGTGTGTGCCAGGAGGGCATATCCTTGACAGTTTCTGGGTCGTCTGGGAAGGACCCCCTATTGTCGTCACTCACTAGGTGACGGTTCCAAATGCCATCGTGAAAAGGGGTTAAAAACTGTTTGTATAGCACCGACGCATACCAGTGCATGAATCACAAACGGTATGGTAATAAAACCATCACCAATAAGACGAACTGTGTACGATGGTAGATCGATCAAATATGAGTTAGAAAAGAGTTGCGTGTGTGATACTTGGCATACAATTGATACATACGAACTGTTTGCGATGTGCCAAAACAACAGAAACGGTTAGATAGATCAAGGTGTGTGCTCTATACAACATACAGGTCACTCGGATGAACTATGTGTGAGGAGCGAAAACAACACAAATGATTGTGCGGGGCAAGATGTATGCGGTAGGCGGCAAATAGGACACTTGGATGAACTGTTTGTGATGATCGAGAAGAACACAAAATATTCGTCTTAACAAGATGTGTGTGATAGTGGCAAACTGGTGAGTAATAAGAATTGTGTGGGAAGACCGATAAGCACATACAATTCCTCCTAATAAGTTGTGCGTGTTTTGGGAAAATGTTTGCTGGTAAAGAATGGTCGACGATTGAAGAAATCATCACCAACAGGTTCCGTAATTTAATCCGTATGCGATGTGATTTGCATAGTTTGCACAACATCTATGCTCTGCCTACAGAACAACAACATTTATAGTTATGACAACATGATTGCGTAACCAAATTAAACACGCAATTACATAAGTGACTACACACATAACAACATTCTAATTTTCAGGGTTTAGGGTTCGGATGCTCTTTTTGAAATCCATGGATTATTTTTCCATGTGTGCTCTCATTGTAGTGTACTATGAGAGCATGAATGTGAAAATATGATAGCATATATATGTATATGTATATTGCATTATGTACGAGTTAATCTAAAATGTCTTCAAGTCAATAGGTGGTCAACAAGAAAGTTCATTCCATACAAACGAATAACTTTGCCTTTTGGATCATCTCAATCCCATGTCATGCGGACGCCGTCTGATTGCATCAGTAGTCGGACAGTACTCCACATGTATAACAACATGGCATTTCAAGGAAAAAATAACACAATGCCATTTCAAACATTGTATCACAAATACCATAAATATTGCAAGGTTCAAATTCCAGCATTACAAGGCCCAATTCAAAGATTACAAGGTTCAAATTGTTCTTCCAAATCAGAATCATCTTCTTTAGAATCCTAGACATGCATTATTTCTGCGAAAGGATCAGACACCGAGGAAACATACATGGGCTTGATTGAGTGACTTCTGAATAATCTATCTATGATGTTCCAAACTGAAATTTAGCTTCTACAGAGCCTTTTTCATTCAGCTGTAGAAGCCTACGCTGATTAGCAAACCATTCACTTCTGTGCACTAAATATAGGGCAAACCTCAATACCTTGAGCACCCTTGCTTTCTAAACAAAGAACCTGGCGAATTTATTCTCTGGTGCGGTGCCTCGGTACTTGTTCAAAGTAGTTTTGTGAGATGAAGATCAAGGCATTCAATGGGATTGTTATATTGCGCCACATTTTCCACTTTAGGGCCTACTTGTATCTGCAAACAAAGACAACATATTAGTTCCTAGCTACACTTTTGAACACTACGGGCCTCTTTGATTTGCAGGATTTCTAAAATGCGCGAATATACTAACAAGTTGTCTTCAATCGTTCATGATTAACATGTCAAAAAATACGTATTAAAATCCAACATATTTCCTTGAGAAATCATACTACATTTTTCATTGTAATCATGGGTGAAACTAACAAAAAATTGAACTCCATTGTGGTTAACAATTAACAAAAAAGGAGCATCACCTCTGTGTATAGCTTCTCCGTGATGGAAAGCATCTAAGGAATCTAACAACTTCGTCCACATTGGGGCCGAAAGACTGTAATGCCAAGATCTTCACTGCATAGATACGGGGTTAACCTTGTGGGAATCATTTTCTGGATGACATCCGAACATAAATCAACAAAAATTAGGTAAAATTTGATGTCCAATAAGAAGGAGAAGAAGAATACTGTTGTACCACAATGGATAATGATCCAGTAACAAGTTCGAAGAATTCAGCACATGAATAGCCCAACACTGTCAATTTCGGTGTGTCAATGACCCTAATACTTGTTCGTCCTTCTTTATCAAGTACAAACAATCTCTCAAGGAAAGGCGCATTCTCAATGGCCATATCATGGAACACCTCAACTGACAACCTATTGCGGCACCAGTAATGCACATAAATCATACGGGCATTCGTCAAGGCGATGTGGAGCCTACTGAATCCATCCATCACTGGAAGACGAAGGTACTTGAGCGTTCTACAGCTACGGAGCAGGCGCTCTAAATCCTCCTTCAAGATGCTGACGCCCATGAGCCCGACGTGCTTCAATTTAGGGAGATTAAGAGAGGGCGCGACATTAAACTGTGGGACAAAGCACTGCATGAATGTAGCATGGCGTAGCGTGGGCATGAGGTGGAGCGCGGATGGCGCCAGCAAGCATGGATGCCCAGCATGAAAGCTGAGCATCTCGAGTTGATCTAGGGTGAGGGATAGGAACCACTCTTGAAACTTGGGTTCGGCCTTGCAGTTGGAAAGGAACTTGCCAATCGCAAGGCGTCTGACCAGCCCAGGGTGTGTGGCGAGGATGTGGGACAATGTGTCCAAGCTTTTGCGCTCCCCGCTATAGAGCTCGTTGGTGTCAATGAGGTCCATGGGGTGGAGTGCCACAAGGGGCGCCACCGCCGGGAGAAGACAGTGGTCCGCATGCAAGATTTGATGGGGGGATATGATTGTTACCAACATCTCGTTATGGAGGCTGTTGATGAAGTCCATGCTCGTGGGGGGCTCTTGTAGTTCTGGCTTGACCTGCCACCGCTAGTTGGCTGGCTTGTCCCTCGTTGCAGCACGTGGCGATCCTCGGCGGCAGCGCTTATAGATAAAAACGGAGGAGTAGGAGGAGCACTGGAAACTATCCTACGTACCTTCTCGAGGCGGTCGAAACCAAAACCATCAATAAATTTTTGGCACTGCTCGTTGGCAGGTCAAAGGGCTTGCTTCCTGGTGATCCTGCGCAATATACTACTTGCATGTGTCCCATCTAATCAAAAAACATCCCGCACTACACCTCCTTTCCAATAAAAAAAGAGCGACACGTGGCGGTACATGATACCTCTAAAACATATCTATAATTTATGAAGTATTCAAGCCATGTTTACAACAATTTTATATGGTTTTGGTATGATTTGATTAGAACTAACCCTTACTGACATTGTATTCAGCACAACTACCGTGGTGTCATTTTATGTGCAGAAATGAAAGTTCTCAGAATGGGTTGAAAATTTACGGTGATTTTTTATAGACTAAAAGAGACCCGGAAGCACCAGAGCTAGGCCAAGAAGTGGAAGAGGGAGTCACAAGCCTGGGGGGCGCGCCCACCCCCTAGGGCGCCCCCTGAGCTTGTGGGCCCCTCGGGCACCCCCATGATGTGAGACCAACGCCAAAAATTTCTATAAATACCCAAACCTCCAGAAAGAACCCTGTATGAGAAATTCCTCCACCGCAAGCCTCTATAGCCACAAAAGCTCAATCGGGACCCTGTTCCGGCACCTTGCCGGAGGGGGAAATCATCACCGAAGGCCATCTTCATCATCCCAGCGGACACCATGATGAGGAGGGAGTAGTTCACCCTTGGGGCTAAGGGTATGTACTAGTAGTTATGTGTTTGATCTCTCTCTCTCTCTCTCTCGTGTTCTTGACTTGGCACGATCTTGATGTACCGCGAGCTTTGTTAATATATTTGGATGTTATGGTGTTCTTCCCCACTCTACCTTCTTGTGATGAATTGAGTCTTGCTCTTTGAGGTTCCGTTATGTTGGATTGAATATTGGATTTGAGAACACTTGATGTATGTCTTGCATATGGATACTCGTGGTGACAATGGGGTATTATATTGATTCACTTGATGTATGTTTTGGCACTCAACTCGTGGATTCCCGAGGTGACATTGGGGTAATCTATGCATAGGAGTTGATGCACATTTTAATACTACATTCTCCGACAGAAACTGTGCAGTGATTCTTTGTTGCATGTTGAGGGATTGTTATATGATCCAATTATGTTATCATTGTTGAGAGGTTTTGCACTAGTGAAAGTATGAACCCTAGGCCTTGTTTTCAAGCATTGCAATATCGTTTTTGCTCACTTTTGTTACTAGTTACCTTACTGTTTTTATATTTTCAGAATAGAAAACATATATCTACTATCCATACTACACTTGTATCACCATCTCTTCGCTGAGCTACTGCACCTATACAATTTACCATTGTATTGGGTGTGTTGGGGACACAAGAGATTTCTTGTATTTGATTGCAGGGTTGTTTGAGAGAGACCATCTTCATCCTACGCCTCCCATGGATTGATAAGTCTTAGGTCATCCACTTGAGGGAAATTTGCTATTGTCCTATAAAACTCTACGCTTGGAGGCCCAACACAAGTCTACAAGAAGAAAGGTTGCATAGTAGACATCACGCTCTTTCCTAGCACCGTTGTCGGCGAGGTGAGTGCCTGAAGGTATATCTTTAGATCTTGCAGTTGAATCTTTTAGTTTCTTGTTTTATCACTAGTTTGGCTTATAAAGAAAATTACAAAAAATCGAATTGAGGTTGCCACACATAATTCATCTTTATAATTTCTTTCTTGAAAATGATGGATCGGAAAAATTGTGCCGAAGTGTTA
>NC_057809.1:137920982-137923405 GCF_018294505.1 Triticum aestivum | reverse complement strand
GGGAGTGGAACCATGTTTTACAGACACATTTATCTAAAATGTGAGGGGGAGTTACAGTTCTACCCCTTTAGGCTTCTCGGCTTGGGTCTGTGTACTGAGGGTCGGGGATAGTAGAGTAACTTTGCTTCTCCCCAAATAGTGGGCGGGAGCGATTTCGGGCGAGGAGGGCGTGTTTTGAAATATAGTGGGCGCGAGCGATTTCGGGCGAGGAGAGCGTGTTTTGAAATAGTGGGTGCGAGCTATTTCGGGCGAGGAGAGCGTGTTTTGCTGACCATGGTTTATGAATTATTCGGCACATGCCATTTTGGCCGAGCAGAAGGCGCGCTTGGATGAAGTTACGAACCTACCCTCGATGTACACGAGCCAATTGATGCGTGTCCCACATAGGACGGTAATTTCGCGTCTCCCATTTATTTGCTTGGGCAAATTCCACCAAGAAGAGGATGTTTAACGGTTCGTTCAAATTTTGGGAGAACGATCATCCACATCTACCTTACCAAGTCGATTCGAATCAAATTTTGAAATATTAGCTTGCCACTTCTTTTTTAGATGGAGAGATGACGCTCGAGAGTAATGTGTTTTACATGCTCGTTGCTAGCGATTTACTATATGACAAATAGTTGACCCACTCAAAAACAGGAATCAAACCTAAAATGAAATATCTCAATTCAATGAAATAGCTCGTTCACCAGGTCAAAATAGTGAACTAAATCCAAAATTGAACACCTCAATCGAGTAGCATGTTGTACAATATTATAGTACTCCATGAACATGTTGAAAGTCAAACTAATGAACTTGTTTGATATACACATATATCCGTTCATGGGTGGATTGCAGACAACATGTTCTCCAATTTAAATATTTGGATGCAAGTTTATATCGAAACATGGTTTATATCAGTCTTTGATGCATAAAACGCGACCTCCCCCTCTCCCGGACTCCTGCTCTCTCTCTCTCTCTCTCTCTCTCTCTCTCTCTCTCTCTCTCTTTCTCTCTCTCTCGCCGACAATCTTCAATTCCGTCGCACACATCCAACACACAAACCTTGTTGGTTCCTCTTGCTTTCTCCCCATCTCTCTCTCTCTCTTTGTGTGTGTGTGTGGGGGGGGTCTTTCTAGTTCGCATGCATAT
The DNA here is from genome assembly GCF_018294505.1 of Triticum aestivum. Taxonomy (NCBI): domain Eukaryota; kingdom Viridiplantae; phylum Streptophyta; class Magnoliopsida; order Poales; family Poaceae; genus Triticum; species Triticum aestivum. The sequence goes on along the minus strand of NC_057809.1, from coordinate 137,922,274 downwards.
ATACTCCATCTATAGGTCTCTCTCGCACACTATGTATGATTCTCTAGTCCAAGCTAGATATCTTGGGTGCACTCATCGTACACACACAAATTCCTTGGCTCGTTGCCCGTAACTCTCTCACGCACCACTCTGGCGTCTCGGAGCTCTCCCCCCTCTCTCTCAAACTCTCCATCTACCTGGGTCACACATACACATGCATATCTCACTCGCACTCGATAGGCCCATCTAAAACTCTATCTCTCTCCCTCGTTCTCTTTCCATCTCACACGCACACACACACACAATCTCATGCCTAGCTAGCCAAGTATGATGGTCTCTCACTCAATTGTAGGCACACGCAGTCCCCGTATATGACTAGCTAATCTTAGTCTCCATCACAAAGATGTGCATGGTCTATCTCGATTTCTCTCGGGGCATCTTTCTATCGCGCACGCACCTCCCTCGATCTCCCACCCATATAGTCCCCTCACGATCTCGAGGGGATATCTCTATCACAAACACACCCTCTCGCCCTCCCCATGTGTCCATGTTCTCCATGTGTTCCTCTCGACCTTTGTTCCTTGTTGGCCAGACCTCTATTGGACATGTGCTATAGGGGTGTCTCTCTCTATTGCAAACAATCACACACTAGCTATCTTCATGTATCTCCTCGCCTCGCTTTTCTATCTCGAAGATGGATGCGTGAGATGTTCGCCTAAGAAACGAAAAACACACACTCTCTCGAATTTATCGTTTGTTGTCACTTTCTCTTTCACACACATACTCTTTTTGCACACTTACTCATTCTCCTTCACACACACTTGATCTCTCTCGACTTAGGCACTCTCCTCGGTCCATAGCATATTGATTTATTAAAAAGTCAAACATCACAAAATTTGACCATGTATGTGGAGAAAAACAATTACATCTAGAACGACAAACATATACCATTAGATTCACCATGAGATGTAGTTTCGTATGATGTATCTTTGGTATTGTAGATATAAATAACATTTGCATAAACCTGATAAAAGTTTCCAAAGTTTGACTTCTAAAAAATTTACATGCACTGCATTATCGAGCAGATGGAATATCTCTTTCCCCCTCTCAGCTATCTGCCGCACCACTCAGCCTTATCGGGGCTCCTCAATCTCTCTCAAACTTTATATCTCCCTGGTTCACACATACACATGTCTCGCTCGCACTATACATATAGACCCATCCAACACTCTCCGCCCTTGTTCTCTCTCTATGTGACACCCACCCCCCTAATAACTACCATAATCCCTCACTCCATTATAGGCGCAAGCACC
>NC_057809.1:137854671-137920786 GCF_018294505.1 Triticum aestivum | reverse complement strand
ATTATCTCTCACTAGCCATCAGGAACACACGTATTGTCTCCGTCCATCCATACGTCTATCTCGATATCTCTCGGGGTATCTTCTATCGTGCACACACCTTGTCACTCGATCTCCCATCCATGTAGTCCCATCACGATCTCCAGGGGATCTCTCTATGACAAACATACACTCTCTCCTCCCCATGTCTGCATTTTCTTCGTACATCTCTCTCGACCTCTCTCCCTTGTTTGTCAGACCCCTCCTGGCCACGTGCTAGGGGTCTTGCTCTCTCGGTTGCAAACAACCACACACTATCTCCTCACCTTGCTTCCGTTGTCGAAGATGCATGTGTGATATGTTTGCATACGACACACACATTTTTTCTCGACTTTTATCAAGTGTTGTCCATGTCTCTTTCACACACGCACACACACTTTTTTTCACTCACTCTTTCTATTTCACTCTCTCTCTCTAGTTAGGGACTCTCTCACGTCCATAAGCATATGGATGTTTTGAAAAGTCGAACCTTAGAAAAGTTTGACCAGGTATATGTGGAGAAAAACATTTACATCTGGAACGATCATTAGATTCATCACAACATGTACTTACTTCATACTATCATTTATCTTTGGTATTGTAGATATAAGTAATTTCTTTATAAACTTGGTCAAAGTTTCAAAAGTTTGACTTTTTAAAAAATGTTGGAACTACATTATCAAACGGAGGGAGTAGCTCTTTCTCTCTCTCTCTCTCTCTCTGCTATCTCTCACGGGCCTCCCCTCTCACTCGAACACTTTATACCGACGGATTATACGCTCACTGTGTCAGCGTATAGCTCCGTATATTGTTTAGTTAACCGGTCAACTAGTCCACATGCTGCCTTGTCAGCTCGTGTTCTGTATCTTCGTGTGTTGGCCCATGTGGCAGTGGGTGAAAATAAGTAAACTAGAGGCCCATCTGACACGCGGTGAAGTAAACAAAGTTGAAACCACTCGGGGTAGCACCCCGCATGCTAGTAAATTGAGGGTGCATTGAGGACACACTTCTTCCGCGTGAAGGACGCACTCGCGCACAATTCACCACTGCGCGGCGGCATGCACAGAAGGACGCACTCGCGCACACTCAGCACACAACACACACCAGCACACGTGTACACCCGCGTCGCCGCCGGTTGAGATGGACGGTGAGGTAGACAACAAGCAAAGGTGGCTCGAGCCAAAACCGCATCCGGTGAGCCTGTACTTCATCAGCAGCCTCCCCGATGACATGTTGCTTGTCATCATCGGCCTCCTCCCCACCAAATCTGTCGTGCGGACCGCCTACTCTCCCGGTGGTGGCGCCTCCTCTGGCACCGTGTCCCCCTCAACCCCACCGTCGACAGCTGCCTCTGCGACGGGGATTGCAAACGCATGGCCGCAGTTCAGTATCAACTGCAAGGTCCAACCCAAGTTCGACGACTGGTTCTTATCTCGTGCCCTAGATCAGCCCGAGGAGCTCAGCTTTGAAGCTGGACGATGTCGGTCTCTGCCACCATCCGCGCTCCGCCTCGCGCCAACGCTGCACCGCGCCAGCTTCAGCTCCTGCTATCTTCCCCAGATTAATGTCGCGCCCGCCCTTCTTCTCCCTCAACTCAAGCAGCTCGACCTCTTCGACGTTGTCATCTCGAAGAACGCTATGGAGCACCTGCTCCGCAGCTGTACTGCGTTCGAGTACCTTTGTCTTGAGCAGATCCATGGGTTCACTAGCCTCCACATTGCCTCGACGAATCTCTGATGGATTTATGTGTCTTGCTGGCCCCGCAACAAGACATCAATTGGGAAGAGATCACTCCAGCTGTTCCACATTATGGTCATTGAGAATGCGCCTTTCCTTGAGAGATTGCTTGTATCAGATCTAGAAGGTCCAACAAAAATCAGGGTCATTGACGCGCCGAAATTGACAACGTTGGTGCACTCATCTGCCGAATTCTCCAAACTCTTTATTGGATCCGTAATCGTTCAGGTACAGCACTCATCTTCTTCTCCATCTTCTTGAAATTCACATTTTTAAATTTCTTCTTGATGTATTTACGACCGTCTTCCAGAAAATGATTCCCACAAGCTTGACCCAGTATATCCGCATAGTGAAGATCTTGGCAATAAAATCTATCGGCCCCAATCTGGATCAAGTTGTTGGATTCCTTACATGCTTTCCGTGCACGCAGAAGCTACTCATCAAGGTGAAAGTTCTTTCCTATTAGTAAACGGTAATCACAACGTAGCTCAATTTTTTTTGCAATTTTCCCAAATTATGATGACAAGTGTAGTATTCAAAACTGCATCTACGCACTGCACCGAAAGAAATGTTTTTAGTATTTTTTTCTCACGTGATCACCTGCATCGTTTTTTTGTTGTAATACTATAGTAGCCTAGGCTAGTCATAGTGGATAGTAACTTAGACTACTCCAGTAACTCTATGGTTACCCTAAGAGCAAGTACTACCTCCGTCCTGGTTTACTCTTCCTATTTCGTAGTATCAAAATTTGACCATAGATTTAACTGACAAAATGTTAATGCATGTCACTAAGAACTATATCGTTGGATTCGTATTTGAACATAATTTCAAATGGTGTAATTTTTAGTGACATGCATTGGCATTTTCTTACGTAAATCTATGGTCAAAATATTATACTAAATAAGAGGTAGTACAAAAGTGGGCTATAACGGCCCTCCACTATGTAGGCCAAAACACATGCCAAATTCACTTGTGATGCATTTGGCATCGATGCCCCTCCATTGCTCACCTGGTGCCCCAATCTGGATCACCTACTTTGCTCCGGTTGCCAAATTAACTCACACAATGAAAAAACACTTGCGTGGGAGAGAGAGAGGACTGAGGCAATAAAAAACACTTGTTTGGGAGAGTGAGAGGATGGTGTAGTTGGTTTGATTGATTTGTTTATACATGTGGGTCTGTGCGCACAGCGGTGCCAACTCTCTCACATCGCGAGAGCGGTGCCAAAATCTTTTTATTTGACATCGATGCGTATTATGTGGCATACTTTTGCGAAATATGGCATCGGCCACATAGTGGAAGGCAACAAATGCCCAAGCTCTTCACGTACTCCTAGGCAAATGAGAGGAAAGAGAAAAGGAGAGAGAGAGAGAGAGAGAGAGAATGAAAAAATATCACTAGCCAGCCAACCCTATCGTATGAGCGAATGATATTGGTACCTCTTGATGACACGACAATCTTAATAGCCAGCTGCTCTAATATGTTCTCTTCTTTTGCAGATAAAAAAAGACCCGAAAGTCAAAAATGTGCTGCACTATAACAATCTAATCGAATGCCTTGATCTCCATCTTGCAGAAATTGATTTGATCGACTACCGAGGCAACACATCAGAGATTAAATTGGCCAGGTTCTTTGTTCTGGAGGCAAGTGTGCTCATGGTAATGAGGTTTGGCGTTCTCTGGCGCAACAATGAATGGCGTGTTGATCACCGCAAGCGTCTAAGCCTAAATGACAAAGTCTCCGCAGAAGCTGAATTTGTTTTTGAAACATCAAGTGGCCAGAGACTCGAAAACTTATTTGCCCATTAGTGACTTGTCAGGGTGGTGGATTTTAGTTTGTACGATAATGCTGCATTCACCGAAAGTAACGAAAGTTCTTACGTAAACTTCCTAGTAATTCCCTCTTCGTAGGTGAAGCATTACTCCTAACATTTGTAATATCAGTTTGAAACTTGTAATATTACCGTGCCCTATTCCTGCGTTTTCAAAATCCTGCGAATCAAACAGGTCCTGAGTTGGTGATGATGTTGTGCCTGCCATCTTTCACCAATAGTTGTCGGATCTAGATCTGACGCATACAAACCAAACTTCTCCAATTTTGCAAAAAGATGCCCGCACTTGTTCCCTATTTACAAACAACTCATTGTCTCTCACAATCAGCCTTATCTCCTCCCCACCACATCTAGAAGGCCATGGAAAAATCTGGCGCGATGGCCTCTGCCGGCGCCGTCCACCCCCAATCTTGGTGTTTCGTGCAATTCATGGGCATCTACGCACGGGAAATTATGTCGAACACGGCTAGTTGTAAGAAGGCTAGGTCTACAGCCATGATGATAGTGACTGCAGACGGTGAGGCTGACTATGGTATGCCGAACACAACGCCTATACTCAGGTGTCATCTCCGGCGTAGGGTCTTGTCACTTCACTGTGAGGAGCAGCACGTAATAATTCGACCAACGGGTAGTACAGTGCTACTACAATGGTAGTACTACTACTAGTACTAGCACCACCGTATGGATTTAGTAGTACTACCACGTCCATCTGGATTTAGTATTTGACTAGCAATATCTAGTAATGCATGTCACAAAAAATGTACTACTCCCTCTGTAAATAAATACATGGTATATTGTTTTATTCCTATCGACGAGATAACTTAATGTCTTTTCGCTACTTGATAGGATTACATGCAATGAACTAACCACCGCATGTGATGTTTGGTAGTCTCAAGTCATTGAAAGCATGCATGGCCCACATCTCTCATTGGTTGATATGTCACGAAATAAGAAACGAGGAGGGAGTTAATGTAGCGTGCCTAAGTGTTTTGGGATTATTTGGTTTTCCTAAGGTGACTTACACACCATTTTTGGTTACATGCATTAACATTTTATTAGTTAAACCAAAGGTCAAAACTTGGTGCAAAATGCAAAGGGGACGAATAAACCAGTAAACATCAAAGTTCTCTCATTTGGCCCCAACTAGAGGTCCGGTGAGATGACTATACTGCACCGGCACGGAGGTGGACGCAGCTTCATTGACATACTGCACCTGCCTTTGGGTGTATGACACGTGGGCCCAACGGGTGGATGGCCAACCTGTCATACAGCCAAAGGCAGTTGCAGTAGAGGGGCGAGGAGTAGATGGCCAACACGCACATGAATTCAACACAGTCTGCACTTCTCATATAAAGGCTCCCGCCAGTCCAATCTACGAAATCCTACGCACCTACGCACGCAAGGGCTAGAGTGATCACTCTAGCCGCAAGATCAGTTGACTAGAAGCTTGACCCATGGAGGCGATGAGCGCGAGCATCAGCCGGCTGTGCCAGATGGTCCACGGTGCCGGCCTGCGGCCTGGCACCGAGGAAAGTCTCCAGGTAGTGCTTGAGGCCGCCAGGGCGAGGGGCCGCTTGGACGACAGCTTCGTCTCCTTGTTCAACGAGGTCCTCATCGGCTTCCTCAACAAGTTCACCGCCATCAAGAAGCTCGCGGACGACCTTGACGTACGCCTCCAGCCCATGCACCCAGGCTTTGCGATGCCTGCCACCCTCAACGGCCTCTATGGTGACAACCTCTTCGACGCACTGGTGGCCATGCGACTGCCTGCCGTCGCGCCAGAGAATGTCCACCTCGAGGTCGCGCTCGCCGCGCAGCGCCTGGTGCAACAAGACACCATCGACATAATCACCCACGTCTATGCGCAAATCGTCCATAAGGACTACTACATGCAAGAGGAGGACGATAGGACGCTGGCCTTCTTGGACCGCAGGGCAACCTTGGACGACATTGTTCAGAAGCACATTGAGCTTGCCGCCAATGCCGCTGATCCTCACACGTCGGTTGGTGACCCGGTGCACTAGCGTGTGAGGATGTCGTTGATGGGTCCGTATGTATCTTTATATTTCCGTCAAATCCATGTGGTAGTATATGGTACTACTAGTAATTATCTTACCTTTCGCATCAACTTCATAATTTTCGTACGTACTCCATGCATGAACCGCGCCAGAACCAAACTTCTCATTACTCTAGGGAAAATCGTTATTTCTATCTACCGGTCATGCCATGGAGCAGAACCAAAATTTACAGGTTACAAGTTCAAAAGGAAAAGCCTGCTGTGTTCGCGTCGCACCCCCACATGGTTGGTCTGGCACGCCGCTCAAGGGGGAATGCGTGCTATGTTGCATTTTCACTTACAAGTGGGACTGCAGTTGAGCAAATCGACTATCGGCAAACCCCCACCCCGCCCACCGTGCGATGGCTGAGAAAACAGGAGGGAGAAGAGATGGCTGTAGCATGGACTCCAAGAAAATTGGTGTCGGATGGGACTCGTGTGGGTGGCGTGTGTCGTACTGCTAGACATGAATGCTAGTTATGGCCCATGCCACCCCACTATATCGAGGTGTTGGTTACGGAGAACAAATTTCCCGGAGTCCGTGCTTAGCCCTCCTCTATCTCTCTTCTCAGCCAGCCATCAGACGCGCGGAGCCCATCGTCTGTTCGCTCATATGCGGTCCCACATGTCAGTGAAAACGCAAGAGGACCCATTGAACCTGCACATCTTTCACCTCGACATGCTGGTGATGAAAAACAAATCCAATAAAGATCTTCGGTGGCCGCTTTTGGAGTTACTCAAGAGTAGTAAGATTCTATTTACAGTTTAACCCAAGATGCACATCACGTGGCTTCAACTACCACTTTATTTTCTTGCATGACATGACCTGGATGTTGGATGTCCCACCTGTCGGCAAAAGGAGGAAGAACTCGACCAAATCTTCGGGTGTGCTCTCGAATTAGACTAGTTGTGCTAACTTAAAATTTTATTGTGTAGAATGGATGCAAGTTTTGGTAAGTACAACAATATATTGATAGAGCGCAATTTAGTAGATGTTCTAGCACTTTTAGCCAGCATAGAGGCTAGAGATGAGACTAGTGCACTTGTTGATAGAATAGAGGCTAGACACATCTACTTATTTACACTCGAAGAAGAAAGAAGCATGCAAGATCGAGCCTCCGTAGATCAACAATGAATGCATCGAGAAGGCACTAACCCAACTTATAGGAGCAGGTATGGAAGTTGGATATCTTCTAAAATGTATTCTTGTGGTTCTTGTTTTCTTTGGTCTTGCTTTTCTAGTCAAAATTTTGGTGATGTATTTCCATGTACCAAAAAATCAATGATGAAAAAAAGATATGTGTTTGCAAAGAAAAATGTACGCGGCCGGGATGCGTCCGCGTGTTCGGTGCACGACCACCACATCCGAGAAATGGCCTGGACACGACCCCATTGCCCTACCCAAACGGACAGAATCCAGGCAAAACGAAGCTCCGTTTGGGGTCGTGCGTTGGAGTTGGCCTTACAAGTGGGACCGCAGTTGAGGAAATTGACTATCGTCAAACCACCACCTCGCCCGCCGTGCGATGGCTGAGTTAGAGAAACGACGAGGTTGAATAGATTGCTGTAGCATGGACTCCAAGAAATATGGTGTCAGATGGAAGTCGTGCTGGTGGCGTGTGCCGTACTCCTGGACATGAATGCTTGTTCTGGCCCATGCCACCCTACTACTCCTACTATTGTACTTATAGTAGTAGTAGTATCGAGGATTCGAGGTGTTGGTTACATACAGCGAACACATTAACATATGGCCCACCTCACATGGTGGCCAAATTTCCTAGAGTTTGTGCTAGGTTAAAAAGTGTTCTTTGTGAGGATGGGTGGCTGGTCTCAAGTTTAGAACTTGTTGTATTATGTATGTAGACGTAGAGATAGTGCAACATGTGAAGCTAGTACAAATAGTGTACTATTGTTGATTGGCCTCATCCGATAACCTGTTGCAATGCACGTACAATTATGTATTCGGAAAATATATTTTTGCCTCATCGCAGCACCCACTCAGAGAAGCGACTCGAAAGCCATTCATGAATTTAGTAAGTTTATCACATGCATATCATTTTATTACATACAACAGGTGAAGGAAATATGCCCTAAATGCAATAATAAAGTTATTATTTATTTCCTTATATCACGATAAATGTTTGTTATTCATGCTAGAATTGTATTAACCAGAAACTTAGTACATGTGTGAATCCATAGACAAATAGAGTGTCACTAGTATGCCTCTACTTGACTAGCTCGTTGAATCAAAGATGGTTAAGTTTCCTAGCCATAGACATGAGTTTTCATTTGATTAACAGGATCACATCATTAGAGAATGATGTGATTGATTTGACCCATTCCGTTAGCTTAGCACGATGATCGTTTAGTTTGTTGCTACTGCTTTCTTCATGACTTATACATGTTCCTCTGACTATGAGATTATGCAACTCCCGAATATCGAAGGAACACTTTGTGTGCTACCAAACGTCACAACGTAACTGGGTGATTATAAAGGTGCTCTACATGTGTCTCCGATAGTGTTTGTTGAGTTGTCATGGATCAAGATTAGGATTTGTCACTCCAATTGTCGGAGAGGTATCTCTGGGCCCTCTCGGTAATGTGCATCACTATAAGCCTTGCAAGCAATGTAACTAATGAGTTAGTTACGGGATGTAGCATTACGGAACGAGTAAAGAGACTTGCCGGTAATGATATTGAACTAGGTATTGAGATACCGATGATTGAATCTCGGGCAAGTAACATACCGATGACAAAGGGAACAACGTATGTTGTTATGCGGTTTGACCGATAAATATCTTCATATAATATGTAGGAACCAATATGAGCATCAGGTTCCGCTATTGGTTATTGACTGGAGATGAGTCTCGGTCATGTCTACATAGTTCTTGAACCCGTAGGGTCCGCACGCTTAACGTTCGGTGATGATCGGTATTATGAGTTTATGTGTTTTGATGTACCGAAGGTAGTTCGGAGTCCCGGATGAGATCGGGGACATGACGAGGAGTCTAGAAATGGTTGAGACGTAAAGATCGATATATTGGACGACTATATTCAGACATCGGAAAGGTTTCGAGTGATTCAGGTATTTTTCGGAGTACCGGAGAGTTACGGGAATTCGCCGGGGAGTATATGGGCCTTATTGGGCTTTAGGGGAAAGAGAGAGGGGAGGCTGCGCGCCCCCCAAGTTCTAGTCCGAATTGGACAAGGGGGAGGGGCGGCGCCCCCTCCTTCCTTCTCTTCTCTTTTCCCTTTCCTTCCCTCCTACTCCCACTACATGGAAGGGGGGAATCCTACTCCCGGTGGGAGTAGGACTCCCCAGGGCGCGCCATAGTAGAGGGCCGGCCCTCCCCCTCCTCCATTCCTTTATATACGGGGGAGGGGGCACCTCATGGAGACACACAAGTTGATCAGTTGATCTTTTAGCCATGTGCGTTGCCCCCCTCCACCATAATCCACCTCGGTCATATCATAGTGGTGCTTAGGTGAAGCCCCGCGTCGGTAGCATCATCATCACCGTCATTACGCCGTCATGCTGACGGAATTCTTCCTCGAAGCCCTGCTGGATCGGAGTTCATGGGACGTCACCGAGCTGAACGTGTGCTGAACTCGGAGGTGCTGTACGTTCGGTACTTGGATCGGTCAGATCATGAAGACGTACGACTACATCAACCCCATTCTCATAATGATTCCACTTACGGTCTATGAGGGTACGTAGACAATACTCTCCCATCTCGTTGCTATGCATCACCATGATCTTACATGTGCGTAGGATTTTTTTTGAAATTACTGCGTTCCCCAACAGTGGCATCAGAGCCATGTTTATGTGTAGATGTCATGTGCACAAGTAGAACACAAAGGAGTTGTGGGCGTGGGTATATACATATTGCTTGCCGTCACTAGTTGATTCTTGATTCAGCGACATTGTTGGATGAAGCGGCCCAGACCGACATTACGCGTACGCTTACGCGAGACTGGTTCTGCCGACGTGCTTCGCACACAGGTGGCTAGTGGGTGTTTGTTTCTCCAGCTTTAGTTGAATTTGATTCAATGAACAGGGTTCTTTCTGAAGATCAAAAAGCAATCACTATACCGCATTGTGGTTTTTTGATGCATAGGTAAGAACGGTTCTTGCTCAGCCCATAGCAGCCACGTAAAACTTGCAACAACAAAGTAGGGGACGTCTAACTTGTTTTTGCAGGGCATGTTGTGATGTAATATGGTCAAGACATGATGCTAAATTTTATTGTATGAGGTGATCATGTTTTGTAACACAGTTATCAGCAACTGGCAGGAGCCATATGGTTGTCGCTTTATTGTATGTAATGCAATCGCCATGTAATTGCTTTACTTTATCACTAAGCGGTAGCGATAGTCGTGGAGGCAATAGTTGGCGTGACGACAACGATGCTTCGATGGAGATCAAGGTGTCAAGCCGGTGACGATGGTGATCATGATGGTGCTTTGGAGATGGAGATCACAGGCACAAGAAGATGATGGCCATATCATATCACTTATATTGATTGCATGTGATGTTTATCCTTTATGCATCTTATTTTGCTTAGTTCGGCGGTAGCATTATAAGATGATCTCTCACTAAATTTCAAGGTATAAGTGTTCTCCTGAGTATGCACCGTTGCGACAGTTCTTCGTGCTGAGACACCACGTGATGATCGGGTGTGATAAGCTCTACGTCCACATACAATGGGTGCAAGCCAGTTTTGCACACGCAGAATACTCGGGTTAAACTTGACGAGCATAGCATATGCGGGTATGGCCTCGGAACACTGGAGACCAAAAGGTCGAGCGTGAATCATATAGTAGATATGATCAACATAGTGATGTTCACCATTGAAAACTACTCCATCTCACGTGGTGATCGGACATGGTTTAGTTGATTTGGATCACGTTATCACTTAGATGATTAGAGGGATGTCTACCTAAGTGGAAGTTCTTAAGTAATATGATTAATTGAACTTTAATTTATCATGAACTTAGTCCTGGTAGTATTTGCATATCTATGTTGTAGATCAATAGCTTGCGATGTAGCTCCCCGTTTATTTTTGATATGTTCCTAGATAAAAATAAGTTGAAAGATGCTAGTAGCAATGATGCGGACTAGCTCCGTGGTCTGAGGGTTATCCTCATTGCTGCATAGAAGTATTATGTCCTTGATGCACCGCTAGGTGACGGACCTATTGCAGGAGCAGATACAGACGTTATGAACGTTTGCCAAAGCTCGGTATTGTTGGGGAACGTAGCAGAATTTTAAAATTTTCTACGCATCACCAAGATCAATCTATGGAGTCATCTAGAAACGAGGGAGAGAGGAGTGCATCTACATACCCTTGTAGATCACGAGCGGAAGCGTTCAAGAGAACGGGGTTGATGGAGTCGTACTCGTCGTGATCCAAATCACCGAAGATCCTAGCGCCAAATGGACGGCACCTCCGCGTTCAGCACACGTACGGAGCGAGGACGTCTCCCGCGCCTTGATCCAGCAAGGAGGAGGGATAGGTTGAGGAAGAGGGCTCCAACAGCAGCACGACGGCATGGTGGTGATGAAGCTGCAGTACTCCGGCAGGGCTTCGCCAAGCTCTTATGGAGGAGGAGAGGTGTTGGGGAGGGGAGGGGCTGCGCCTTGGATGTTGTATGCAGCCCTCCCCTTGCCCCTCTATTTATAGAAGGAGGAAGGGGGCCGGCCCCCTCTAGATGAGATCTAGAGGGGGGGGGCGGCCAAGGGGAGGGGGCTTGCCCCCCAAGCAAGGGGGGCGCCCCCTTTAGGGTTTCCCCCCCAACCCTAGGCGTATGGGACCAAGGGGGGATGCGGCCAGCCCATGTAGGGCTGGTCCCCTTTCCTCTACAGCCCATTAGGCCCTCCGAGAGAGGTGGCCCCTCCCGGTGGACCCCCGGAACCCCTCCGGTGGCCCCGGTACAATACCGATATGCCCCCAAACCGTTCCGGTGACCGTATGACAACTTCCTACATATAAATCTTCACCTCCGGACCATTCTGGAACTCCTCGTGACGTCCGGGATCTCATCCGGGACTCCTAACAACATTCGGTAGTCACATACAAGTCTTCCTAACAACCCTAGCGTCACCGAACCTTAAGTGTGTAGACCCTACGGGTTCGGGAGACATGTAGACATGATCGAGACGACTCTCCGGTCAATAACCAACAGCGGGATCTGGATACCCATGTTGGCTCCCACATGCTCCACGATGATCTCATCGGATGAACCACGATGTCGAGGATTCAATCAATCCGTATACAATTCCCTTTGTCAATCGGTACGTTACTTGCCCGAGACTCGATCGTCGGTATCCCAATACCTTGTTCAGTCTCGTTACCGGCAAGTCACTTTACTCGTACCGTAATGCATGATCCCGTGATCAACCACTTGATCACATTGAGCTCATTATGATGATGCATTACCGAGTGGGCCCAGAGATACCTCTCCGTCATACGGAGTCACAAATCCCAGTCTCGATTCGTGCCAACCCAGCAGCCACTTTTGGAGATACCTGTAATGTACCTTTATAGTCACCCAGTTACGTTGTGACGTTTGGCACACCCAAGGCACTCCTACAGTGTCCGGGAGTTACACAATCTCATGGTCTAAGGAAATGATACTTGACATTCAGAAAAGCTACAGCAAACGAACTACACGATCTTTGAGCTATGCTTAGGATTGGGTCTTGTCCATCACATCATTCTCCTAATGATGTGATCCCGTTATCAATGACATCTAATGTCCATAGTCAGGAAACCATGACTATCCTTTGATCAACGAGCTAGTGAACTAGAGGCTCACTAGGGACGTGTTGTGGTCTATGTATTCACACATGTATTACGATTTCCGGATAACACAATTATAGCATGAACAATAGACAATTATCATGAACAAAGAAATATAATAATAACAATTTTATTATTGCCTCTAGGGCATATTTCCAACAGTCTCCCACTTGCACTAGAGTCAATATTCTAGTTACATTGTGATGAATCAAACACCCATGCAGTTCTGGTGTTGATCATGTTTTGCTCTAGGGAGAGGTTTAGTCAATGGATCTGCTACATTCAGGTCCGTATGTACTTTACAAATCTCTATGTCTCCATTTTGAACACTTTCACGAATGGAGTTGAAGCGACGCTTGATATGCCTGGTCTTCCTGTGAAACCTGCGCTCCTTAGCAAGGGCAATAGCTCCAGTGTTGTCACATAAGAGAGTCATCAGGCCCGACACATTGGGTATGACTCCTAGGTCGGTAATGAGCTCCTTCACCCAGACTGCTTCTTGTGCTGCCTCCGAGGCTGCCATGTACTCCGCTTCACATGTAGATCCCGCCATAACGCTTTGCTTGCAACTGCACCAGCTTACTGCCCCACCATTCAAAATATACACGTATCCGGTTTGTGACTTAGAGTGATCCAGATCTGTGTCGAAGCTAGCATCGACGTAACCCTTTACGACGAGCTCTTCGTCACCTCTATAAACAAGAAACATTTCCTTAGTCCTTTTCAGGTACTTTAGGATATTCTTGACCGCTGTCCAGTGTTCCATGCCGGGATTACTTTGGTACCTTCCTACCAAACTTACGGCAAGGTTTACATCAGGTCTGGTACACAGCATAGCATACATGATAGATCCTATGGCCGAGGCATAGGGGACGACACTCATCTTTTCTCTATCTTCTGCCGTGGTCGGGCATTGAGCCGTGCTCAATCTCATACCTTGCAATACAGGCAAGAACCCCTTCTTTGACTGATCCATTTTGAACTTCTTCAATATCTTGTCAAGGTACGTACTCTGTGAAAGACCAATGAGGCGTCTCGATCTATCTCTATGGATCTTGATGCCTAATATATAAGTAGCTTCTCCAAGGTCCTTCATTGAAAAACACTTGTTCAAGTAGGCCTTTATGCTTTCCAAGAATTCTATATCATTTCCCATCAACAGTATATCATCCACATACAATATGAGAAATGCTACAGAGCTCCCACTCACTTTCTTGTAAATGCAGGCTTCTCCATAAGTCTGCATAAACCCAAACGCTTTGATCATCTCATAAAAACGAATGTTCCAATTCTGAGATGCTTGCACCAGCCCATAAATCGAGCATTGGAGCTTGCACACCTTTTCAGCATTCTTAGGATCGACAAAACCTTCCGGCTGCATCATATACAATTCTTCCTTAAGGAAACCATTAAGGAATGTCGTTTTGACGTCCATTTGCCATATCTCATAATCATAGAATGCGGCAATTGCTAACATGATTCGGACAGACTTCAGCTTCGCTACGGGTGAGAAAGTCTCATCGTAGTCAACCCCTTGAACTTGTCGATAACCCTTAGCGACAAGCCGAGCTTTATAGATGGTTACGTTACCATCCGCGTCTCTCTTCTTCTTAAAGATCCATTTATTTTCTATGGCTCGCCGATCATCGGGCAAGTCAGTCAAAGTCCACACTTCGTTTTCATAGATGGATCCTATCTCGAATTTCATGGCTTCCAGCCATTTGTCAAAATCCGGGCCCGCTATCGCTTCTTCATAGTTCGAAGGTTCACCGTTGTCTAACAACATGATTTCCAAGACAGGGTTGCCATACCACTCTGGTGCGGAACGTGTCCTTGTGGACCTACGAAGTTCAGTAGTAACTTGATCTGAAGTTTCATGATCATCATCATTAACTTCCTCTCTAGTCGGAGCAGGCACCTCAGGAACATTTTCTTGAGCTGCGCCACTTACCGGTTCAAGAGGTAATACTTCATCAAGTTCTACTTTCCTCCCACTTATTTCTTTCGAGAGAAACTCTTTCTCTAGAAAGGACCCATTCTTGGCAACAAAGATCTTGCCTTCGGATCTGAGGTAGAAGGTATACCCAACAGTTTCTTTAGGGTATCCTATGAAGACGCATTTTTCCGACATGGGTTCGAGCTTTTCAGGTTGAAGTTTCTTGACATAAGCATCGCATCCCCAAAATTTTAGAAACGACAGCTTAGGTTTCTTCCCAAACCATAATTCATACGGTGTCGTCTCAACGGATTTCGACGGAGCCCTATTTAAAGTGAATGCGGCAGTCTCTAAAGCATAGCCCCAAAATGACAGCGGTAAATCGGTAAGAGACATCATAGATCGCACCATATCCATTACGCTGAGGTGTTCCAGGCGGCGTGAGTTGTGAAACTATTCCACATTTTCTTAAGTGTGTGCCAAATTCGTGACTCAAGTATTCTCCCCCACGATCTGATCGCAAGAACTTGATTTTCTTGTCACGTTGATTCTCAACCTCACTCTGAAATTCCTTGAACTTTTGAAAGGTCTCAGACTTGTGTTTGATTAAGTAGACATACCCATATCTACTCAAGTCATCAGTGAGGGTGAGAACATAACGATAGCCACCACGAGCCTCAACACTCATTGGTCCGCACACATCAGTATGTATGATTTCCAATAAGTTGGTTGCTCGCTCCATTGTTCCTGAGAACGGAGTCTTGGTCATTTTACCCATGAGGCATGGTTCGCACGTGTCAAATGATTCGTAATCAAGAGACTCTAAAAGTCCATCTGCATTGAGCTTCTTCATGCGTTTGACACCTATGTGACCAAGGCGGCAGTGCCACAAGTATGCGGGACTATCATTATCAACCTTACATCTTTTGGTATTCACACTATGAATATGTGTAGCATTATGCTCGAGATTCATTAAGAATAAACCATTCACCATCGGAGCATGACCATAAAACATATCTCTCATATAAATAGAACAACCATTATTCTCGGATTTAAATGAGTAGCCATCTCGAATTAAACGAGATCCTGATACAATGTTCATGCTCAAAGCTGGCACTAAATAACAATTATTGAGGTTTAAAACTAATCCCGTAGGTAAATGTAGAGGCAGCGTGCCGACGGCGATCACATTGACCTTGGAACCATTTCCGACGCGCATCGTCACCTCGTCCTTCGCCAGTCTCCGCTTATTCCGCAGCTCCAGCTTTGAGTTACAAATGTGAGCAACCGCACCGGTATCAAATACCCAGGAGCTACTACGAGTACTGGTAAGGTACACATCAATTACATGTATATCACATATACCTTTAGTGTTGCTGGCCTTCTTGTCCGCTAAGTATTTGGGGCAGTTCCGCTTCCAGTGACCACTTCCCTTGCAATAAAAACACTCAGTCTCGGGCTTGGGTCCATTCTTTGGCTTCTTCCCGGCAGCTTGCTTACCGGGCGCGGCAACTCCCTTGCCATCCTTCTTGAAGTTCTTCTTACCCTTGCCTTTCTTGAACTTAGTGGTTTTATTCACCATCAACACTTGATGTTCCTTTTTGATTTCCACCTCTGCTGATTTCAGCATTGAATACACCTCAGGAATGGTCTTTTCCATCCCCTGCATATTGAAGTTCATCACAAAGCTCTTGTAGCTCGGTGGAAGCGACTGAAGGATTCTGTCAATGGCCGCGTCATCCGGGAGATTAACTCCCAGCTGAGTCAAGCGGTTATGCAACCCAGACATTCTGAGTATGTGCTCACTGACAGAACTATTTTCCTCCATCTTACAGCTGAAGAACTTGTCGGAGACTTCATATCTCTCGACCCGGGCATGAGCTTGAAAAACCATTTTCAGCTCTTCGAACATCTCATATGCTCCGTGTCTCTCAAAACGCTTTTGGAGCCCCGATTCTAAGCTGTAAAGCATGCCGCACTGAATGAGGGAGTAATCATCAGCACGTGACTGCCAAGCGTTCATAACGTCTTGGTTCTGTGGGACAGGTTTGTCACCTAGCGGTGCTTCTAGGACATAATCTTTCTTGGCAGCTATGAGGATGATCCTCAGGTTCCGGACCCAGTCCGTATAGTTGCTGCCATCGTCTTTCAGCTTGGTTTTCTCTAGGAACGCGTTGAAGTTGAGGACAACGTGGGCCATTTGATCTACAAGACATATTGTAAAGATTTTAGACTAAGTTCATGATAATTAAGTTCATCTAATCAAATTACTCAATGAACTCCCACTTAGATAGACATCCCTCCAGTCATCTAAGTGAAACATGATCCGAGTTAACTAGGCCGTGTCCAATCATCACGTGAGACGGACTAGCCAACATCGGTGAACATCTTTATGTTGATCGTATCTTCTATATGACTCATGCTCGACCTTTCGGTCTTCCGTGTTCCGAGGCCATGTCTGTACATGCTAGGCTCGTCAAGTCAACCTAAGTGTATTGCGTGTGTAAATCTGGCTTACACCCGTTGTATTCGAACGTTAGAATCTATCACACCCGATCATCACGTGGTGCTTCGAAACAACGAACCTTCGCAACGGTGCACAGTTTGGGGGAACTCTTTCTTGAAATTATTGCGAGGGATCATCTTATTTAAGCTACCGTCGTTCTAAGCAAATAAGATGTAAAACATGATAAACATCACATGCAATCAAATAGTGACATGATATGGCCAATATCATTTGCTCCTTTTGATCTGCATCTTCGGGGCTCCATGATCATCGTTGTCACCGGCATGACACCATGATCTCCATCATCGTGTCTTCTTGAAGTTGTCTCGTCATCTATTACTTCTACTACTATGGCTAATGCTTTAGCAATAAAGTAAAGTAATTACATGATGTTTATGTTGACACGCAGGTCATAAATAAATAAAGACAACTCCTATGGCTCCTGCCGGTTGTCATACTCATCGACATGCAAGTTGTGATTCCTATTACAAGAACACGATCATCTCATACATCACATATATCATTCATCACATCCTTTGGCCATATCACATCACAAAACACTTGCTGCAAAAACAAGTTAGACGTCCTCTAATTGTTGTTGCAAGTTTTTACATGGCTGCTATAGGATTCTAGCAAGAACGTTTCTTACCTACGCCAAAACCACAACGTGAATTGCCAATTTCAATTTACTATTCATAAGGACCCTGTTCAACGAATCCGATCCGACTAAAGTGGGAGAGACAGACACCCGCCAGCCACCTTATGCAACTAGTGCATGTCAATCGGTGGAACCAGTCTCACGTAAGCGTACGTGTAAGGTCGGTCCGGGCCGCTTCATCCCACGATGCCGCCGAATCAAGATAAGACTAGTAACGCCAAGCAAATTGACAATATCGACGCCCACAACTGCTTTGTGTTCTACTCGTGCATAGTAACTACGCATAGTCCTAGCTCATGATGCCACTGGTGGGGAACGTAGCAGAATTTTAAAATTTTCTATGCATCACCAAGATCAATCTATGGAGTCATCTAGCAACGAGGGAGAGAGGAGTGCATCTACATACCCTTGTAGATCACGAGCGAAAACGTTCAAGAGAACGGGGTTGATGGAGTCGTACTCGTCGTGATCCAAATCACCGAAGATCCTAGCGCCGAACGGAAGGCACCTCCGCATTCAACACACGTACGGAGCGAGGATGTCTCCCGCGCCTTGATCCAGGAAGGAGGAGGGAGAGGTTGAGGAAGAGGGCTCCAACAGCAGCACGATGGCGTGGTGGTGATGAAGCTGCAGTACTCCGGCAGGGCTTCGCCAAGCTCTTATGGAGGAGGAGAGGTGTTGGGGAGGGGAGGGGCTGTGCCTTGGATGTTGTATGCAACCCTCCCATTGCCCCTCTATTTATAGGGGAAGGAGGAAGGGGGCCGGCCCCCTCTAGATGAGATCTAGAGGGGGGGGCGGCCAAGGGGAGGGGGCTTGCCCCCCAAGCAAGGGGGGCGCGCCCTTTACGGTTTCCCCCCAACCCTAGGCGCATGGGCCCAAGGGGGGGATGCGGACAGCCCATGTAGGGCTGGTCCCCTTTCCTCTACATCCCATTAGGCCCTCCGAGAGAGGTGGCCCCTCCCGGTGGACCCCCGGAACCCCTCCGGTGGCCCCGGTACAATACCGATATGCCCCCGAACCGTTCTGGTGACCGTATGACAACTTCCTACATATAAATCTTCACCTCCGGACCATTCCGGAACTCCTCGTGACGTCCGGGATCTCATCCGGGACTCCGAACAACATTCGGTAATCACATACAAGTCTTCCTAACAACCCTAGCGTCACCGAACCTTAAGTGTGTAGACCCTACGGGTTCGGGAGACATGTAGACATGACCGAGACGACTCTCCGGTCAATAACCAACAGCGGGATCTGGATACCCATGTTGGCTCCCACATGCTCCACGATGATCTCATTGGATGAACCACGATGTCGAGGATTCAATCAATCCGTATACAATTCCCTTTGTCAATCGGTACGTTACTTGCCCGAGACTCGATCGTCGGTATCCCAATACCTTGTTCAGTCTCGTTACCGGCAAGTCACTTTACTCGTACCGTAATGCATGATCCCGTGATCAACCACTTGATCACATTGAGCTCATTATGATGATGCATTACTGAGTGGGCCCAGAGATACCTCTCCGTCATACGGAGTCACAAATCCCAGTCTCGATTCGTGCCAACCCAGCAGCCACTTTTGGAGATACCTGTAATGTACCTTTATAGTCACCCAGTTACGTTGTGACGTTTGGCACACCCAAAGCACTCCTACGGTGTCCGGGAGTTACACAATCTCATGGTCTAAGGAAATGATACTTGACATTCAGAAAAGCTACAGCAAACGAACTACACGATCTTTGAGCTATGCTTAGGATTGGGTCTTGTCCATTACATCATTCTCCTAATGATGTGATCCCATTATCAATGACATCTAATGTCCATAGTCAGGAAACCATGACTATCCTTTGATCAACGAGCTAGTGAACTAGAGGCTCACTAGGGACGTGTTGTGGTCTATGTATTCACACATGTATTACGATTTCCGGATAACACAATTATAGCATGAACAATAGACAATTATCATGAACAAAGAAATATAATAATAACCATTTTATTATTGCCTCTAGGGCATATTTCCAACAGGTATGATGACTACTTGATAGTTTAGTGCACCATGCTTTATGGCTTATAACCGGGACGTCAAAAACATTTTGAATGCCACAGAGCATATAAGATGTTCCTAGAGCTGAAATTGGTATTTCAGACTCATGCCCGAGTCAAGAGGTATGAGACCTCTGACAAGTACTTTGCCTACAAGATGGAGGAGAATAGCTCAACCAGTGAGCATCTTCTCAGATTGTCTGAGTACTACAATCACTTGAATCAAGTGGGAGTTAATCTTCCAGATAAGATAGTGATTGATAGAGTTCTCTAGTCACTATCACCAAGTTATTAGAACTTCGTGATGAACTATAATATGCAAGGGATAACGGTAACGATTCCCAAGCTCTTCATGATGCTGAAATCGACGAAGGTAGAAATCAAGAAAAACAGCAAGAGTTGATGGTTGACAAGACCACTAGTTTCAAGTAAAAGGGAAAGGGAAAGAAAGGGAACTTCAAGAATAATTGCAAGCAAGTTGCCACTCCCATGAATAAGCCCAAAGCTAGACCCAAGCCTAAAACTGAGTGCTTCTACTACAAAGGAAATGGTCACTGTAAGTGGAACTGCCATAGATACTTGGCGGATAAGAAGGATGGCAAAGTGAACAAAGGTATATTTGATATACATATTATTGATGTGTACTTTACTAGTGTTTATAGCAAACCCCTCGGTATTTGATACTAGTTCAGTTGCTAAAGGTAGTAACTCGAAACGGGAGTTGAAAAATAAACAAAGACTAGTTGAGGGCGAGGTGATGATGTGTGTTGGAAGTAATTCCAAGGTTGATAAGATCACCATCACACACTCCCTATACTTTCGGGTTTAGTGTTGAACCTAAATAAATGTTATTTGGTGTTTGCGTTAAGCATGAATATGATTTGATCATGTTTATTGCAATACAGTTATTCATTTAAAGTCAGAGAATAATTATTGTTCTGTTTACATGAATAAAACCTTCAATGGTCATACACCCGAGGTGAATGGTTTATTGAATCTCGATCGTAGTGATACACATATTCATAATATTGAAGCCAAAAGATGCAAAGTTAATAATGATAGTGCAACTTATTTGCGGCACTGCCGTTTAGGTCATATTGGTGTAAAGCGCCTGAAGAAAATCCATGTTGATGGGCTTTTGAAATCACTTGATGCTTGCGAACCATGCCTCATGGGCAAGATGACTAAGACTCCGTTCTTCGGAACAATGGAGCGAGCAACTGACTTATTGGAAATAATACATACTGATGTATGCAATCCGATAAGTGTTGAGGCTCGCGGCGGGTATCGTTATTTTCTGACCTTCACAGATAATTTGAGCAGATATTGGTATATCTACTTGATGAAATATAAGTCTGAAACATTTGAAAAGTTCAAATAATTTTAGAGTGAAGTGGAAAATCATCGTAACAAGAAAATAAAGTTTCTACGATCTGATCATGGAGGAGAATATTTGAGTTACGACTTTAGTCTTAATTTGAAACAATGCAGAATAGTTTCGCAACTCACGCCACCTGGAACACCACAGCGTAATGGTGTGTCCAAACATCGTAATCGCACTTTACTAGATATGGTGCGATCTATGATGTCTCTTACTGATTTACTGCTATCATTTTGGGGTTATGCTTTAGAAACAGCTGCATTCACGTTAAATAGGGCACCATCTAAATCTGTTGAGTTGACACCGTATGAACTACGGTTTGGCAAGAAACCAAAGTTGTTATTTCTTAAAGTTTGGGGTTGTGATGCTTATGTGAAAAAGTTTTAAACTAATAAACTCGAACCCAAATCAGAGTAGTGCATCTTCATAGGATACCCAAAAAGAAACTATTGGGTACACCTTCTATCATAGATCCGAAGGCAAGATATTTTGTTGCTAAGAATGGATCCTTTCTAGAGAAGGAGTTTCTCTCGAAAGAAGTGAGTGGGAGGAAAGTAGAACTTGATAAGGTAATTGTACCTTCTCCCGAATTGGAAAGTAGTTCATCACAGAAATCAGTTCCAGTGATTCCTACACCAATTAGTGAGGAAGCTAATGATGATGATCATGAAACTTCAGATCAAGTTACTACCGAACCTCGTAGGTCAACCAGAGTAAGATCCGCACCAGAGTGGTATAGTAATCCTGTTCTGGAGGTCATGTTACTTGACCATGACGAACCTATGAACTATGAGGAAGCGATGATGAGCCTAGATTCCGCAAAATGGCTTGAAGCCATGAAATCTGAGATGAGATCCATGTATTAGAACAAAGTATGGACTTTGATTGACTTTCCCGTTGATAGGTGAGCCATTAAGAAAAAAATGTATTTTCAAGAGGAAGACGGACACTGATAGTAGTGTTACTATCTACAAAGCTCGAATTGTCGCAAAATGTTTTTGACAAGTTCAAGGTGTTGACTACGATGAGATTTTCTCACTTGTATCGATGCTTAAAAGTCTATCTGAATCATGTTAGCAGTTGCTGCATTTTATGAAATCTGGCAAATGGATGTCAAAACTGTATTCCTTCATGGATTTCTTAAAATAAGAGTTGTATATGATGCAACCAGAAGCTTTTGTCGACCTAAAGGTGCTAACAAAGTGAGAAAGCTACAGCGATCCATCTATGGACTGGTGCAGGCATCTTGGAGTTGGAATATATGCTTTGATAAAGTGATCAAAGCATATGGTTTTATACAGACTTGCGGTGAAGCCTGTATTTACAAGAAAGTGAGTGGGATCACTACAACATTTCTGATAAGTATATGTGAATGACATATTGTTGATCGAAAATAATGTAGAATTTTCTGGAAAGCATAAAGGAGTGTTTGAAAAGAGTTTTTCAAAGGAAGACCTCGATGAAGCTGCTTACACATTGAGCATCAAGATCTATAGAGATAGATCAAGACGCTTGGTAAGTTTTTTCAATGATTACATACCTTGACAAGATTTTGAAGTAGTTCAAAATGGAACAACCAAAGAAGGAGTTCTTGCCTGTGTTGTAAGGTGTGAAGTTGAGTAAAGACTCAAAACCCGACCACAGCAGAAAATAGAAAGAGAATGAAAAGTCATTCCCTATGCCTCAGTCATAGGATCTATAAACTATGCTATGCTGTTTACCACTCCTATTGTATACGTTAGCATCTTTCTGGCAAGGGAGTACAATAGTGATCTAGGAGTAGATCACTGGACAGCGGTCAAAATTATCCTTAGAGGACTAAGGAAATATTTCTCGGTTATGGAGGTGATAAAAGAGTTCGTCGTAAAGAGTTACGTCGATGCAAGCTTTTTACATCGATCTAGATGACTCTAAGTCTCGATCTGGATACATGTTGAAAGTGGGAGCAATTAGCTAGAGTAGCTCCGTGCAGAGCATTGTAGACATAGAAATTTGCGAAATACATACGGATCTGAATGTTGCAGACCCGTAGGCTAAACTTCTCTCACAAGCAAAACATGATCACTCTTTGGGTGTTAATCACATTGTGATGTGAACTAGATTATTGACTCTAGTAAACCCTTTGGGTATTAGTCACATGGAGATGTGAACTAATCACATAAAGATGTGAACTAGATTATTGACTCTAGTGCAAGTGGGAGACTGAAGGAAATATGCCCTAGAGGCAATAATAAAGTTATTATTTATTTCCTTATATCATGATAAATGTTTATTATTCATGCTAGAATTGTATTAATCGGAAACTTAGTACATGTGTGAATACATAGACAAACAGAGTGTCACTAGTATGCCTCTACTTGACTAGCTCGTTGAATCAAAGATGGTTAAGTTTCCTAGCCATAGACATGAGTTGTCATTTGATTAACAGGATCACATCATTAGAGAATGATGTGATTGACTTGACCCATTCCGTTAGCTTAGCACGATGATTGTTTAGTTTGTTGCTACTGCTTTCTTCATGACTTATACATGTTCCCCTGACTATGAGATTATGCAACTCCCGAATACTGGAGGAACACTTTGTGTGCTACCAAACATCACAACGTAACTGGGTGATTATAAAGGTGCTCTACAGGTGTCTCCGATGGTGTTTGTTGAGTTGGCATGGATCAAGGTTAGGATTTTTCACTCCGATTGTCGGAGAGGTATCGCTGGGCCCTCTCGATAATGTACATCACTATAAACCTTGCAAGCAATGTAACTAATGAGTTAGTTACGGGATGTAGCATTACAGAACGAGTAAAGAGACTTGGCCGCAACGAGATTGAACTAGGTATTGAGATACCGACGATCGAATCTCGGGCAAGTAACATACCGATGACAAAGGAACAACATATGTTGTTATGCAGTTTGACCGATAAAGATCTTCGTAGAATATGTAGGAACCAATATGAGCATCCATGTTTCGCTATTGGTTATTGACCAGAGATGAGTCTCGGTCATGTCTACATAGTTCTCGAACCCGTAGGGTCCGCATGCTTAATGTTCGGTGATGATCGGTATTATGAGTTTATGTGTTTTGATGTACCGAAGGTAGTGCGGAGTCCCGGATGAGATCGGGGACACGACGAGGAGTCTCGAAATGGTCGATACGTAAAGATCGATATATTGGACGACAATATTCTAACATCGGAAAGGTTCCAAGTGATTCGGGTATTTTTCGGAGTACCGGAGAGTTACGGGAATTCGCCGGGGAGTACATGGGCCTTATTGGGCTTCAGGGGAAAGTGAGAGGGGAGGCTGCGCCCCCCAAGGCCTAGTCCGAATTGGACTAGGGGGAGGGGCGGCGCCCCCTCCTTCCTTCTCTTCTCTTCTCCCTTTCCTCCCCCTACTCCTACTACATGGAAGGGGGGAATCCTACTCCCACCGGGCGTGCCATAGTAGAGGGTCGTCCCTCCCCCTCCTCCACTCCTTTATATACGAGGGAGGGGGCACCCTTTGGAGACACACAAGTTGATCAGTTGATCTTTTAGCCGTGTGCGGTGCCCCCCTCCATCATAATCCACCTCGGTCATATCGTAGCGGTGCTTAGGCCAAGCCCCGCGTCGGTAGCATCATCATCACCGTCATCAAGCCGTCGTGCTGACAGAACTCTCTCTCGAAGCCCTGCTGGATCGGAGTTCGTGGGACGTCACCAAGATGAACGTGTGCTGAACTCGGAGGTGCCATATGTTCGGTACTTGGATCGGTCGAATCGTGAAGACGTACGACTACATCAACCGCGTTCTCATAATGCTTCCACTTACGGTCTACGAGGGTACGTAGACAATACTCTCCCATCTCGTTGCTATGCATCACCATGATCTTGCGTGTGCGTAGGAAATTTTTTGAAACTACTGCGTTCCCCAACAACAGGTCATCAACCCACAACGACAATGAGGATACATTATAAATACTAAAGTTTTCATCACACAACAAATAACAAGCAATGAAATGAACTTAAACTCAACCAATCCTCAGTGTTGGAAACGCTTGCTTTGAACCACAAGCGATTCTCTGGGAAGAGCTAGCTACTGTCAATCTCGAGACCAACGCAGGACTGATCATCCAGGCTGAAGCGGCCTACTATATCAGGACCAGGGTAGGGAACCACCGCAATGTCCGATGTATAGATACAGTTGCTTCTCATAAATGGTAGTAACGTTGTGTCAACAGCAGTTGGATCACCTTTCACCATCATTGGATAGTTTTCTCCAAGGAAGAGCAAGTTTTCTCCAAGACTATCAATACTGTATCAGGGAGAAGGTGTCGGCGCTAGCACACTAATATCCATCCCGAATACCATGCAACGGGTGTTAGAATAGGTTCGGAGACTGCGACCATGGGAGACAACACCTGCTCCCTCAGTAGTAACATCAGCAGTGGGCTATATACAGACAAGAAGGGGTGATCCATCGGAATTAGTTGCCAGCCGCCAGAGAGCATATGGGCCCTGGTCATCCTCATGCTCGTGATCATCACCATCATCATCTCCCACTTGGTTATAAAAAATTTCAAGTATAGATGGTGGAATGTTCACAGGACCTTGGAAACACAAGACGAATGTTAATTAGTAGAGAAGGGAAACTTGCTAACTCTAATGCATGTGGATGAAACAATTATAATTACGGTGGAAGACAAACGTACCGAAACTACGAGGATCCCATGCAAAAACAGTGCCACGAGTGGTGGCAGCAAACACAAGACCCTCGTATTGAATTGCATCATAGTACACATCCGTGTATATAGACTGATTGTTGAGCAATATCCATCCAGTCGAACCACGAAGGACGGCAACAATCTTGTCAAAGATAGCAACAACTTCATAGTTCTTTTAATTCCAAGAGCGGTTGGGAACTCGACAAATTGCTGTCTTCCGTAGACGACAGTCACCATGATCGTATTTGAACGTACGTAGATCATCTGTGTGCTCAACCTCAGGGCACTCGGAGATTTTTGGAAGTGGAATCCGCTGACAAGTGTACACATTCGCAAGTTCCCACTCGCAAGTGTACCCAATATAAACAACCCAATCTCCATTTGTGCCAGCCCAGACCTTACCCTGAAGCGATGGCATCTTGACATCACACATATCGTTATCAAGCGGCATCAACTTGCACAAGGCGAGGCCTCCGTCGTCCACGCCCATGCGAACATGTTTATAGCGAAGAAGATAAGGGAGATCAAACCGCTCTTGGACACTTGGGTTCCTTGTAATGATGTTATTAGTTGAGTTGAGAGTGGGCTTGAACGAACCTGCCATGCAAGCCGAGGTGATGATGTCGCACCGATCAATGAGTTCCCCCACCATGCATCTTTCAGATCGGGGCAAGAATAACGGGGTCATTTCTGGCTTGTTCCCTCCATGGAGAAGATGATCGAACAATGGCACAAGGAAGGGTGAAGGCAAATGGAGGAGGGAGGAAGAGTGTCGACAGCAGTTCCAAATCAAGAGGGAAAGGTGAAGAGTCGGTGGATGGTTGCCAGATTGCCACGGTACATGAAGAGGCGCCCTGGCCTACACGTCTTTTTGGAAATTGTACAAAAGGACTCGCCATCGTCTCACTGACATGTTGGAACAGGACCATGATACGTCTCCAACGTATCTATAATTTTTGATTGTTCCATGCTATTATATTATCAACCTTCGATGTTTTATATGCATTTATATTCTATTTTATATGATTTTTGGGACTAACCTATTAACCTAGAGCCCAGTGCCAGTGCTAGTTTCTGCTTTTCCTTGTTTTAGAGTATCGCAGAAAAGGAAAATCAAACGGAGTCCAATTGACCTGAAACTTCATGGAACTTATTTTTGGAACGAAATCAATCCAAAAGACTTGGGGTGTACATAAGGGAAGCAATGAGGAAGACACGAGGCAGGGGGCGCGCCCACCCCTTGGGCGCGCCCTCCACCCTCGTGGGCCCCTCGTGCCCCCCTGACGTATTTCTTCCTCCTATATATACCAATATACCCTAAAACCATCGGGGAGCACAATAGATCGGGAGTTCCGCCGCCAGAAGCCTCCGTAGCCACCGAAAGCCAATCTAGACCCGTTCTGGCACCCTGCCGAAGGGCGAATCCCTCTCCGTTAGCCACCTTCATCATCCTGGTGCTCTCCATGACGAGGAGGGAGTAGTTCTCCCTCGGGGCTGAGGGTATGTACCAGTAGCTATGTGTTTGATCTCTCTATCTCTCGTGTTTTTGAGGTGGTACGATCTTGATGTATCGCGAGCTTTGCTATTATAGTTGGATCTTATGATGTTTCTCCCCCTCTACTCTCTTGTAATGGATTGAGTTTTCCCTTTGAAGTTATCTTATCCGATTGAGTCTTTAAGGATTTGAGAACACTTGATGTATGTCTTGCGTGGGATACCCGTGGTGACAATGGGGTATTCTATTGATCCACTTGATGTATGTTTTGGTGATCAACTTGCGGGTTCCGCCCATGAACCTATGCATAGGGGATGGCACACGTTTTCGTCTTGACTCTCCGGTAGAATCTTTGGGGCACTCTTTGAAGTACTTTGTGTTGGTTGAATAGATGAATCTGAGATTGTGTGATGCATATCGTATAATCATACCCATGGATACTTGAGGTGACATTGGAGTATCTAGGTGACATTAGGGTTTTGGTTGATTTGTGTCTTAAGGTGTTATTATAGTACGAACTCTATGATAGATGGAATGGAAATAATAGATTCGTGTTATTTTAGTACAGACTCTTGAATAGATCGATCAGAAAGGATAACTTTGAGGTGGTTTCGTACCCTACCATAATCTCTTCGTTTGTTCTCTGCTATTAGTAACTTTGGAGTGACTCTTTGTTGCATGTTGAGGGATAGTTATATGATCCAATTATGTTATTATTATTGAGAGAACTTGCACTAGTGAAAGTATGAACCCTAGGCCTTGTTTCAACGCATTGCAATATCATTTGTGCTCACTTTTATCATTAGTTACCTTGCTTTTTTTATATTTTCAGATTACAAAAACCTATATCTATCATCTATATACCACTTGTATCACCATCTCTTCGCCGAACTAGTGCACCTATGCAATTTACCATTGTATTGGGTGTGTTGGGGACACAAGAGACTCTTTGTTATTTGGTTGCAGGGTTGCTTGAGAGAGACCATCTTCATCCTACGCCTCCTACGGATTGATAAACCTTAGGTCATCCACTTGACGGAAATTTGCTACTGTCCTACAAACCTCTGCACTTGGAGGCCCAACAACGTCTACAAGAAGAAGGTTGTGTAGTAGACATCAAGCTCTTTTCTGGCGCCGTTGCCGGGGAGGTGAGTGCTTGAAGGTATATCTTTAGATCTTGCAATCGAATCTTTTTGTTTCTTGTTTTAGCACTAGTTTAGTTTATAAAAGAAAACTACAAAAAAATATGGAATTGAGTTTGCCTCATATGCTTCATCTTTTTAATATCTTTCGTGAGTATGATGGAAAGGAAAATTGTGCCAAAGTGTTAGAAGAAGAATGCATTAAAATGCTTGGCATTAAATCTTTGAATGATGAGCATGATTGCAATGTTATTAGTATGAACTCTTTGAATATCCATAGTACTAATGATGATTGCACTAGTCATGATGAGAATGTCTCTTATAAGCATGTCGATTTTTTTGGAGTGCATAGAGTTTGCAAGTACACACCAATTAGGGAAGATAGATTTTGCAAGAGGCATAAGTACTTACAAACTAAATGGTTGCAAGAAAGGCTAGATGTTTGGGTTGAAAATTTAAATTTTCTTGGTCGTACTTGTGAACTTTGCAATGAACGTGGTCATTTAACCATCCGATGCAAATTGTTTCATGATCTAATTGTTTCCAAAAATTGTAATGACTTGATTTCTCTTGCACATCATAATGAACTTAGCTTGCTTATGGGTTATGAAGAAATGAAACGTATAACTAACTATCTTCCAGTATTTGCCCGTGATAAACTTCTCGATTTTGATCTAGAGGAAATTTATATGTATTGTGCGGTGAATTGTATTGAAAATCCTTATATTGCCAATTACATAAAGAAAAGAAAACAAATAGAAGATGAAGAGAATACTAATGAAAGGGAAGAGACCTCCCAATATCCTCCTATTATTTCTTATGATGAATCAGGTAACGAGGAGGAGCCTTCTATTCAACCAATCTCATTAATAAGGAGCTCCAAAAAGAGGGTTGAACCCACACATGATGTGAATAAGAAAAAGAAAATACGGAGAAGCAAAGGTAAAAAGGTATCCCTTCCAAATGATGTTGCTCCTATTACTCATTGTGATGATGATAATTGCTATACTATCGATGCTATCCATACTATTAATGATGAGAGTGATTATGCTTATGATATGAAAAGGCCCAAGCTTGGGGATGCTATGTTTGATGAGAATGACATTTTTTAGAATATATTTGCTGCAATTAATGTTTGCCCCAAGCTTGGGGATGCTATGTTTAATGAAGATGATATTTCTAGCCTCCCAAGTTTTGATATGCAAATTTGTTATGATGATAGCATGCCTCCTACTTATGATGATTATATTGATGAAACTGGGTTTGGAAGAGTGTCAACTTTAGGAAGTAATGATCCCACTATTTTGGAGGATGTTGAATCTTATTATGATAATTATGAAAGTGGATTTGGAGAGGTCATGACTTTATTTAGTGATGATTCCACTATCTTGGAAGAGGTTTCAATCGATTATGATGAGAACAAAGTTGCTACTTATGATAATTATTGTGATGATGCATATGCTAATAGTAGTGATGATTATATTTATAGAACTTGTCATGATTATGATTACCATTTTTCTGAACATTACTCTTTTAATGTGAAAACAATTTATAGTATTCGAGTCTCTTATGATACTCCCACTATTCCGATTGAGAATAATTTTGCTTATGTGGAGAGTAGTAAATTTTCTATGCTTGTAGATCATGAAAAGAATGCTCTATGTGATGGTTATATTGTTGAATTCATTCATGATGCTACTGAAAATTATTATGAGGGAGGAATATATGCTTGTAGGAATTGCAATAATATCAAGTTTCCTCTCTATGTGCTTAAAGTTTTGAAGTTATGCTTGTTTTACCTTCCTATGCTAGTTGATTATTGTTCCCACAAGTTGTTTGCTCACAAAATCCCTATGCATAGGAATTGGGTTAGACTTAAATGTGCTAGTCATATTCTTCATGATTCTCTCTTTATGTTTCAATTCATATCTTTTATGTGAGCATCATTGAAATCATCATGCCTAGCTAGGGGCATTAAACGATAGCGCTTGTTGCGAGGCAACCCAATTTTATTTTTATTCCTTGATTTTTACTCATGTTTAGTAATAAATAATTTATCTAGCCTCTGTTTTGGTTGTGTTTTTTTGTGTTTAATTAGTTTTTGTGCCAAGTAGAACCGTTGGAAAGACTTGGGGAAAGTCTTTTTGATCTTGCTGTAAAAAACAGAAACTTTAGCGCTCACGAGAATTGCTGCCATTTTTTATTGGAGAGTTCTATTTAGTTAATTCTTTTTTAAGATGATTAATAGATAAATTCCTCACGTACAAAAATTTATTTTAGAATTTTTGGGGTTCCATAAGTTTGCCTTAGTTACATATTACTACAGACTGTTCTGTTTTTGACAGATTCTGTTTTTCGTGTGTTGTTTGCTTATTTTAATGAATCTATGGCTAGTAAAAGAGTTTATAAACCATAGAGACGTTGGAATACAGTAGGTTTAACACCAATATAAATAAATAATGAGTTTATTACAATACCTTGAAGTGGTGTTTTCTTTTCTTTCGCTAACGGAGCTTACGAGTTTTCTGTTAAGTTTTGTGTTGTGAAGTTTTCATGTTTTGGGTAAAGATTCGATGGACTATGGAATAAGGTGTGGAAATAGCCTAAGCTTATGGATGACCAAGGCACCCCAAGGTAATATTCAAGGACAACCAAGAGCCTAAGCTTGGGGATGCCCCGGAAGGCATCCCCTCTTTCGTCTTCGTTCATCGGTAACTTTACTTGGAGCTATATTTTTATTTACCACATGATATGTGTTTTGCTTGGGGCGTCATTTTATTTTATTTAGTTTTGCTTTCTGTTTGAATAAAATACCAAGATCTGAAATTATTAAATGTTAGAGAGTCTTCACATAGTTACATAATTATTCAACTACTCATTGATCTTCACTTATATCTTTTGGAGTAGTTTGTCTTTTGCTCTAGTGCTTCACTTATATCCTTTTAGAGCATGGTGGTGGTTTTATTTTATAGAAATAATTGATCTCTCATGCTTCACTTATATTATTTTGAGAGTCCTTTAGAACAACATGGTAATTTGCTTTGGTTGTGAATTTAGTCCTAATATGATGGGCATCCAAGAGGGATATAATAAAAACGTTCATATAAAGTGCATTGAATACTATGAGAAGTTTGATACTTGATGATTGTTTTGAGATATGAAGATGGTGATATTAGAGTCATGCTAGTTGAGTAGTTGTGAATTTGAGGAATACTTGTGTTGAAGTTTGTGATTCCCGTAGCATGCACGTATGGTGAACCGTTATGTGACGAAGTCGGAGCATGATTTATTTATTGATTGTCTTCCTTATTAGTGGCGGTCGGGGACGAGCGATGGTCTTTTCCTACCAATCTATCCCCCTAGGAGCATGCGCGTAGTACTTTGTTTCGATAACTAATAGATTTATGCAATAAGTATGTGAGTTCTTTATGACTAATGTTGAGCCATGGATTATACGCACTCTCGCCCTTCCACCATTGCTAGTCTCCCTAATACCGCGCACCTTTCGCCGGTATCATAAACCCACCATATACCTTCCTCAAAACAGCCACCATACCCACCTATTATGGCATTTTCATAGCCATTCCGAGATATATTGCCATGCAACTTTCCACCGTTCCATTATTATGACACATTTCATCATTGTCATATTGCTTTGCATGATCATGTAGTTGACGTTATATTTGTGGCAAAGACACCGTTCATAATTCTTTCATACATGTCACTCTTGATTCATTGCACATCCCGGTACACCACCGGAGGCATTCACATAGAGTCATATTTTGTTCTAGTATCGAGGTGTAATCATTGAGTTGTAAATAAATAGAAGTGTGATGATCATCATTCATAGAGTATTGTCCCAAAAAAAGGGGAGAAAGGCCAAATAAAAAAGGGAAGGCCCAAAAAAAGGAAAAAAATAAAATAAAAAGGGACAATACTACTATCCTTTTATCACACTTGTGCTTCAAAGTAGCACCATGATCTCCATGATAGAGAGTCTCCTATGATATCACTTTCATATACTAGTGGGAATTTTTCATTATAGAACTTGACTTGTATATTCCAATGATGGGCTTCCTCAAAATGCCCTAGGTCTTCGTGAGCAAGCGAGTTGGATGCACACTCACTTAGTTCCTTTTGTTGAGCTTTTGTATACTTATAGCTCTAGTGCATCCGTTGCATGGCAATCCCTACTCACTCACATTGATATCTATTAATGGGCATCTCCATAGCCCGTTGATACGCCTAGTTGATGTGAGACTATCTTCTCCCTTTCTGTCTTCTCCACAACCACCATTCTATTCCACATATAGTGCTATGTCCATGGCTCACGCTCATGTATTGCGTGAAGATTGAAAAAGTTTGAGAACATCAAAAGTATGAAACAATTGTTGGGCTTATCATCGGGGTTGTGCATGATTTAAATACTTTGTGTGGTGAAGATGGAGCATAGCCAGACTATATGATTTTGTAGGGATAGCTTTGTTTGGCCATGTTATTTTGAGGAGACATGATTGCTTTGTTAGTATGCTTGAAGTATTATTATTTTTATGTCAATATTAAACTTTTGTCTTGAATCTTATGGATCTGAATATTCATGCCACAATAAAGAAGATCACATGGATAAATATGTTAGGTAGCATTCCACATCAAAAATTCTATTTTTATCATTTACCTACTCGAGGACGAGCAGGAATTAAGCTTGGGGATGCTGATACATCTCCAACGTATCTATAATTTTTGATTGTTCCATGCAATTATATTATCAACCTTGGATGTTTTATATGCTATTCTATATGATTTTTGAGACTAACCTATTAACCTAGAGCCCAGTGCCAGTTTCTGTTTTTTCCTTGTTTTAGAGTATCGCAGAAAAGGAAAATCAAACGGAGTCCATTTGACCTGAAACTTCACGGAACTTATTTTTGGAACGGAAGCAATCCAGAAGACTTGGGCTGTACGTAAGTGAAGCAACGAGGAAGGCACGAGGCAGGGGGCGCGCCCACCCTCCTGGGCGCGCCCTCCACCCTCGTGACCCCCCTGACGTATTTCTTCCTCCTATATATACCAATATACCCTAAAACCATCAGGGAGCACAATAGATCGGGAGTTCCACCGCCAAAAGCCTCCGTAGCCACCGAAAGCCAATCTAGACCCTTTCCGGCACCCTGCCGGAGGGGGAATCCCTCTCCGGTGGCCATCTTCATCATCCATGTGCTCTCCATGACGAGGAGGGAGTAGTTCTCCCTCGGGGCTGAGGGTATGTACCAGTAGACATGTGTTTGATCTCTCTCTCTCTCTCTCTCTCGTGTTCTTGAGGTGGTACGATCTTGATGTATCGCGAGCTTTGCTATTATAGTTGGATCTTATGATGTTTCCCCCCCTCTACTCTCTTGTAATGGATTGAGTTTTCCCTTTGAAGTTATCTTATCGGATTGAGTCTTTAAGGATTTGAGAACACTTGATGTATGTCTTGCGTGAGATACCCGTGGTGACAATGGGGTATTCTATTGATCCACTTGATGTATGTTTTGGTGATCAACTTGCAGGTTCTGCCCATGAACCTATGCATAGGGGATGGCACACGTTTTCGTCTTGACTCTCCGGTAGAATCTTTGGGGCACTATTTGAAGTTCTTTGTGTTGGTTGAATAGATGAATCTGAGATTGTGTGATGCATATCGTATAATCATACCCATGGATACCTGAGGTGACATTGGAGTATCTAGGTGACATTAGGGTTTTCGTTGATTTGTGTCTTAAGGTGTTATTCTAGTACGAACTCTATGATAGATTGAATGGAAAGAATAGCTTCATGTTATTTTATTACGGACTCTTGAATAGATCGATCAGAAAGGATAACTTTGAGGTGGTTTCGTACCCTACCATAATCTCTTCGTTTGTTCTCCGCTATTAGTAACTTTGGAGTGACTCTTTGTTGCATGTTGAGGGATAGTTATATGATCCAATTATGTTATTATTATTGAGATAACTTGCACTAGTGAAAGTATGAACCCTAGGCCTTGTTTCAACGCATTGCAATACCGTTTGTGCTCACTTTTATCATTAGTTACCTTGCTGTTTTTATATTTTCAGATTACAAAAACCTATATCTATCATCCATATACCACTTGTATCACCATCTCTTCGCCGAACTAGTGCACCTATACAATTTACCATTGTATTGGGTGTGTTGGGGACACAAGAGACTCTTTGTTATTTGGTTGTAGGGTTGCTTGAGAGAGACCATCTTCATCCTACGCCTCCTACAGATTGATAAACCTTAGGTCATCCACTTGAGGGAAATTTGCTACTGTCCTACAAACCTCTGCACTTGGAGGCCCAACAACGTCTACAAGAAGGTTGTGTAGTAGACATCAGACCACATGTCAATGAAACATAGTGTGTAATTTCTCGTGCAAAATGCGATCTGGCCGCATGGCCCGAGGTGCCGCCTTAGTTATCAACCTTTATTTTTTTAACATACAATCTGAGTGGATAGCTCCCGTGGTCATCACACGTGAGCGGATATATAGGTGGGCTAGGTGGGCAGGCGGCAACAATCTAAGTGCTAAAAGAGTTGATCTAGAAAAAGAGTTGATCCAATGCTTGGTTTTGTTTGGATTTTCCAACTACGACCATTGGATAGAGTGAATCAATGGCTTACATTCAAAGTTATTCTCATACTATAGAATGGTATAGGAACGTGTAGAGATTTGGTTGATTTTATATCGCTGAATAATATAAAATATTATGAGTGCAGACGCTCCACCCCGAGGTTTGTTGCTCCTTCTCGGTCATCGGGAATCTATGTTTGTCCACTCTTTCGTCTAAGACATGAGCTTTTTCATCCTTTTGCCGACACGCGGGACATCTATATGCCTCCATTTTACAAAATCATGTTATATGCCTCCATGACACGTGGGACATCTAGCATCAAGGTGGCGTGTCATGCAAGAAAATGGAGATATGCAGTGCGTAAGTGAGTCGTGCACTTCGCTGGCACCTAGTACTACTACGCAATATTTTTTTCTCCTCGATGGCACGTGAATAGTGCATGTACTCAATGAGAGAGCACGGGATGGTAGCCATGGACATGGTCGGCCCTTTTTGAAGAGAGTACTAATAAATAACTTTGATGTGTCCCGTCAACTCATAGAACGACGAGAAGCTTGCTTACTATGCCTTCTCCCTCGCCAACGCATGCGCGGTGGCTCGCAGCACGAGGAGAAACTTTTGCTTACAAGCCGTGGAGGTGCAGGAGTTCATTTGGTGTCAGATTGCCAGAAGTACTATTGTAGTACCATCATTATTGTTCAACTTCCGGAAGAGGAGAAGAGCCAAGCGCAAGGTCACCTACTAACCTAGTACAGTACTACTATAGCCAAAGCTGGTCCACCTTTTTAGAGCATGGTTAATTAATATAGGCGGCTCTTGCAGTGGCACATCATTTAGAGCAAGTACTCTCTTCATGGGAACAAAGGAAGTGAAACAAAAGTTGGAGTGGATGCTAGATTGCCAATTAAAACATGATTACATAGGAAAAAAATCCTATAGCATTCTATCCTATGAATCAAACGACCAATGTAGGAAAATTATGAGGGGGGTCTCTCCAACAGTGTTCCTCGGCTCGCACCTAGCATCACAGTGGTCGAACTTGGTGTCATTCATCTGGTACATGTGGCATCTCAGATCTAGACACAAGGTGACGCGACCTCTCACTTCCTCCGCCATTTGGAGCGGCACGCCGGTGGAGGGCTAGCATACTCCAATATTAGGTTGGCTCTATGTGATGTGGCAACTTCATATACTAACCGAATGCTGGATATACTACTACAGTACTCACACTCCAAGAAGTGACTCGAAAACCATTCATAAATTGAGTCTATGACATGCATTTGCAGGTGTACCATTCATTACATACAACAAGCCATCAACACACAACAACAACGAGGATACATGTTGGATTATAGATTATTTCCAACAAAACATTCTAGTAAATACTGAAGTTTTCATCACACAACAAATAACAAGCAATGAAATGAACTTCAACTCAACCAATCCTCGGCGTTGGAAACGCTTGCTTTGAACCATAGGTGCTCTGGGAAGGGCTAGCTATTGTCAATATCGAGAGCAACACAGGACTGATCATCCAGGCTGAAGCGGCATATATCAGGACCAGGGTAGGGAACCACCGCAATGTCCAAGGTATAGATACAGTTGCTTCTCATAAATGGTAGTAACGTTGTGTCAACAGCAGCTGGATCGCCTTTCACCATCATTGGATAGTTTTGCCCAAGGAAGAGCGAGTTTTCTCCAAGATTATCACTACTGTACCAGGGAGAAGGTGTTGGTGCTAGCACACTAGTGTCCATCCTGAATACCCTACAACGGGTGTTGGAATAGGTCCAGAGAGGGCGACCATGGGAGAGAACACCTTCTACCTCGGTAGTAATAATCACAGTGCACTGTATACAGACAAGAAGAGGTGATCCATCGAAATTAGTTGCCAGGCGCCACTGAGTATATAAGTTCTGCTCGTCCTCATGCTCGTGATCATCACCATCATCATCTCCCCCTTGGTTATAAAATTTTTCAAGTATAGGTGGTGGAATGTTCACACAACCTTGGAAACACAAGAAGAAGGTTAATTAGTAAAGGAAACTTGCTTACTCGCATGCATGTGGATGAAACAATTATAATTATGGTGGAAGAAAAACATACTGAAACTACGAGGATCCCATGCAAAAACAGTGCCACGAGTGGTGGCAGCAAACACAAGACCCTCGTATTGAATTGCATCACAGTACTCATCCGTGTACAGAAACTGATTTTTCAGCAATATCCATCCAGTCGAACCACGAGGGACGGCAACAAGCTTGTCGAAGATAGCAACAAGTTGATAGTTCTTGTAATTCCAAGAGTGGTTGGGAACTCGACAAATTGCTATCTTCCGTAGACCACAGTCACCATGATCGTATTTGAACGTACGTAGATCATCTGTGTGCTCAACCTCAGGGCACTCGGAGATTTTTGGAAGTGGAATCCGCTGACGAGTGTACATATTCACAAGTTCCCACTCGCAATTGTACCCAATATAAACAACCCAATATCCATTTGCGCCAGCCCAGGCCTTACCCTGAAGCGATGGCATCTTTACATCACATGTATCATTATCAAGCGGCATCAACTTGCACAAGGCGAGGCGTCCATTGTCCGCGCCCATGCGAACAGGCTTATAGCGAATAATGTAGGGGAGATCAAACCGCTCCTGGACCCTTGGGTTCCTTGTAATGATGTTATTAGTTGAGTCGAGAATGGGCTTGAACGAACCTGCCATGCTAGCCGAGGTGATGACGTCGCACTGATCAATGAGTTCCCCCACCACGTCATGTTTCAGATCGGGGCAAGAATAACGGGGTCATTTCTGGCTTGTTCCCTCCATGGAGAAGACGATCGAACAATGGCAGAAGGAAGGGTGAAGGCAAATGGAGGAGGGAGGAAGAGTGTGCAACAAAAGTTCCAAATCGAGAGGGAAAGGCGAAGAATCGGTGGACGGTTGCCAATTTGCCATGGTACATGAAGAGGCACCCCGTCCTACACGTCCTTTCGGAAATTGTACAAAAGGACTCGTCGTCGTCTCATTGACATGTTGGAACGGGACCACATGTCAATGAAACATGGTGTGTAATTTCTCGTGCAAAATGCGATCTGGCTGCGTTGGCCTGAGGTACCGCATTAGTTATCAATCTTTATTTTTTAATGACGTGCCGTTTAGTTTTGAAGCACAACTAACTGGTACTGTTTGTAGAGAAAATATAAACTACTCTACCACTACTCCACCTCTAGTACTAGTAGTATAAAAAAGATATATAGTCTGGAGCTTCAGAGCTTTCTTGCTAAGGGATGCCCACTTGCTTCTCACACTATCACCCTCTCTCCAGATCTAAAAAGACGGACTCTCTCTCCCTCCTCACCGGTGGTCACAGATCCGCCGGGGAAGAAAAGGACGTGCAGCGTTGACGCACTCATCGTCGGCGAGCGAGGTCATGCACTAACAACAAGGCCGTCCTCTCAGGCCTAGTGCCCGCGCGGGATGGCCTCCATCCCCAAGCTCGCTGCCTAGTGCGTGCGGAGGACGGCGACCATGAGCGAAGCCACTTCCTGCTGTCCCTCAGGTATGCTACCTATTTTCGAACCATACCCTTGTTCTATTGTCCTATCTGCCACGTTGCTGCATGTGGATCTTTTTCCACTCCACCATCTTCCCAATTTCCTATCCTCTACTCTGCTGGTCACGTAGACGAAAACCTTAATTTGCACTATTAAAGGAAACCCTACTTCATGCAGACTAATCCATGTCTGGGTTGAATAAGGAAAGGAAGGGACACTGTACTGTCCAAGAGAGTAGGCATCGAACCCGCATCTAGGTTCAAAAGGGGAAAATCAGTAGCTAAGGAACGAGTCTCGTGTCTCTTGGTTGAAGGAGGGTAGAAAGGCATGACAATGCAATAGAGAATGACCAGGTCGATCGGTTTGTTGTCCTCACATAGGAAAAAGGTGGCTAAAGAGAACAAAAATGGGACGTAATCCGCATATGCTGCCTGGATATTTGTTGTTCTGGGCAACCATACCTCCCTCACCACTATATGCGTCCGTGGAGGTACATCGTACTGGTGCGCCCACTGTCCGAATGGGTCTCACATGCTCTTATTGCCACTTTTTTGCTGTTAGTATAACGCCAGCGGTAAAGTCAACCAATGCTACTGCTAAAGTGATGCCACATTTAACTAATGCCGCACTTAGTCTAATGCCACCGATAAATTTAAGCAATGCCATTTAATGTCTCTGGATTATTTCAGGGTTAGCTATAGATTGTGGATGTGTTAAAGATTTTTCAGCTAAGGCATTCTAATGTTGTTGCACAACCAGTATACCAACGATGAAACTTGTTACTACCTTCAGATTTTTGCACTGTTAATGCTTATAGAGGTAAAGTCAACCATTTACATACCTCGCTTTCATGGGATAAGTCAATTTTTTTGTACAGTGTCACCTAAATGCCAAGGCGCTGATGTCATTTTATTTTGGTTAAACTTCACAAAAAATTATGAAGACAAGAGGAAAGGTCAAGAGTGCGCACCTCCTCCTTTGGCTATTGTATTGATTCGTTCAATCATGTTTTTATGTTTGATTGATTATCAAGATTGGGATAGCAATTTTTCATGTCCACTCAAGTTCGAAATGATATTTACCTTGAAGGTACATGGTTTGCAATTTTTTAATACTGTCATTAGTTAATAATGCTAGTTACCTTCAGACTTTTGTATTTGGTTTAATGCTCTTGCATAGCTAGTATACCAATGCTGAAACTTGTTACCTTTACATTTTGTATTGTTAATTATTATAGAAATCTTCCTGTGCTAGAGCTTATGGAAATCTATTTAGTAAAACCATCGTACTGTACCCTGTAATAAAATAACTACTCTACTGTTGCACTAGCCACTGGATTAGTGTATATTTGTACTATTCAAATGGTGTTGCATTAGCGTATGGACATATATAAAGTGTGGCAAGCTTTCCCAGATATGTACTCAAGAAAACTACTACCTAATTTTCTAAATACTTGACGTTTGGGTACTTTAAATTGAACTGCGAAAACGTCTTATATTAAGGAACAGAGGGTGTAGAGTTCACTCAAATTATCCCGGTAAAGCTAGTCACACCTTTGTTAAAATTAATGTTCAGTATGTTATCGGAGGAGGTCTGTATGTTTGTCTCTAATGCCTGTTGACTACATACCTGACATCATGATGTAATGTTAAGTCATTTCCTTTTGTACAGTCACTGAATTGTCAAGGCGGTGATGGCATTCTATTTTAGTTGAACTGCACAAAATATGCTTAAAAGAAGAGGAAAGGTCAGGAATCGATCATTCTTTTAGAAATAACTATATATGTCTTTCTGACATCAGCCCTTGTTGCCTTATTTATTCCTTCAAACATGTGGTTAGAAACAGTCTTGCTACATTTTCCCATTAAGAAATTGGAATGCTTATATTTGTGAGTCTATGCTTCAACTAGTTCCACTTTTATAGTAATCACACTTTCAATATCTATGCAAACAAGGATGCTCGATTTTAGTGGAACTGCACAAAAAGTCCAACTGGTTCAACATTAGGAGCATGTTTTCTTCCAAACCTTTATATCCAATTGGTGGCACTATGAGCTGTTCATTACGAAGGTACATGGTTTGCTACTATCTTGCTACTCTTTTTGTACTGTCATTAGATAGTAATACTAGTGGTTTGCATGTGAATTTATTGGCAGGGTGGACCTACATTGGAGGTGCAGGACAGGATTCAATGATTGGATGCTCAATTTTGGTTGTATCGATTTCACCTCTTCCATCACTGCGAACATGGATATCCTTGGTCTGATGAAGAATAGGCGCTATATTTCTGCTCTGGACCAGCAAATCAATTCAGTATGAAATTGTCCAGGGCAAAACATGACTATATCAAATTGTCTAGTGCAAAACATGACAGATGCTAAGCGGAAGAGACATGTTTAAACCGAAAATACAAGGTGGGGTATATGTTTACTAGATGCTTGATATTTGTGCAGACAGATATGTCTGCCCGTTGCTATTTGGAAAACACACAAAGTGACCGCAATTTTGGTTGAACTGCACAAGAGAATAGTATAGTCACTACATGTAGTGCCATTTGAAAATAGACACAAAAAGATTGGATAGTCACTTCATGGACTGCAGAAAAGTAGTACTGTACTATTTGTTGGCCAACACTAGGTGCTTCATTGCTTTGGTGTGATTATACAATGGGCATCATTTTGTCTAAGTTAAAGTTTGTATTCTGAAAATAGTCTCGCCGTGTGATCGAGAGAAGACCAAATCATATTGCAGTGGATGTTCCTCCATCATGTGTGGTTCATTCTCATGGTTCCAGCTGTTGGTGAAACCACTTACATTTGCAAGAGGAATTGTAGACTTCACAAACAAATTTGTCTTTCAGTTTGTACTGAATGTTGGCCAAGAGAAGCATCCATGTTAGTAGGAAGAACAAATGTTTTTTCTAGATCTTTGCTTTTGGAGCTACATATTTATATATGATCTGTGAATCATTGAGATGCATTAACATGTTGATCTTATGTATGGGAATCGTACTAGTTGGTTTTGAATTTGGGCTACTAACGTGAACATATTACAATGCCAGGCATGTGAGTCTCTTGTGAACATTTTGAACGGATCGGCTCTTACTGCTGTGCACAACATGATCCTTATTTCTGTGTTCTCAGTGTTTACAAGTTACTAACAGTTCCATATTTCTGTTCGCTCAGTGTTTACAAGTTACTGGTTGATCACTAGCTAGCCTACTAATGCGCTCCTAGCAGTTTTAGTTCCGACGCAAGATCTGAAGTGGTAGTTTTTTGAATAAAAATGCCTACCTCTGAAGAAACTGACAAGCTGGTCTGAAGAAAATGCCATGCGAATCTGAAGAAACTGCCAGCAAAAACGTT
This sequence comes from Triticum aestivum, assembly GCF_018294505.1. Taxonomy (NCBI): domain Eukaryota; kingdom Viridiplantae; phylum Streptophyta; class Magnoliopsida; order Poales; family Poaceae; genus Triticum; species Triticum aestivum. The sequence goes on along the minus strand of NC_057809.1, from coordinate 137,878,946 downwards.
TGCAAATGCCTTATCTCCCAGCGAACATTCATCAGCTAATGCGATCGTACACGTACACCATCCGACCTACTCGATCCTACACGTACACCATCTGACCTACTCGATCTTACACGGATAAATAGTGGATCACGCACGTACTACCTCCTTTCTAGTTTGTAGGGCTCAATTCAAAAAACGACCTACTCGATCCTACACGAATAAATAGCAGATCATGCACGTACTACCTCCTTTCTTGTTTGCAGGGCTTAATTCAAAAATCTAACCAACCAAGGTAGATGATGAGTGGTGGAATCATTTTTGACAATGAGGGAGTACCTCATCTGGATGATTCGAGTGCACTCGTTTGACCGTCATGCCGGCGTGCAACCCAGCATGGACGAGACGCACCACTGACGGGACGGGATGACACAGTCATAATTTCAGTTTTTCTAGTTTTCCACGGCAAGCTGGCGTGCTAAGCCATGCCTGCTTATGCATTGAATTCTAATGACCGAGATGACCATCGCGTTTCCCGCGACACGCTAGTTCGCCTACCTTCCGCCTATAATTACTGTTTCCCGGACTTCTCCGGTGGCACCATCACCCAAATCGCCCTATCCTCATAAGCCCCCACTAGACCGACATCGCTCGCCACTTATCCTCACTCTCGCCACGTCCGCCATGCCCCCGCCCGTCCGCGATAGGCGACACCGGAGGCGGTCACCGCCGGAACTAGTGTTCGGTTTTTTCACCGGAAGGCAGACAGAGGGAGGAGGCATTCTATTGGTCTTTAGATGGCAATGCGGACTATGAGGAGTTGTTGGAGCGCGACCGCCTGGCGGAGGAGCAGCGTATTTCCAATTTGCACCGCCAGCGGGACATGGAGCACCAGCGCACCAACGCTCTGAGTCGCGAGCAGAGCACCCACAATTGGCCCAACTACATGGAGGCCTGCGCCCGACAAATAGCCCTGGAGGCTGTCAGGCACGCACGCGTTCACGAAGCCGATTTTTACTACCAGCTCGTCAAGTGGGTTTCCCGCTTAGAAGCTGAAGCTTCGGTGGACCACGCCGGCATGGAAAGGGCCAACGTGCGCGAGCAACGCGCCCTATCGCACCTCTAGCAAGTCTGAGGCGAGGTGGAGGACGCCGGTGCCAGCGTTTAGCGTGTACCGCAGATGGCGGCCGACATTGTCTAGTTAGTTGAGAGTAAGTTAGTACTTGTACGCTACTAGAGTATTAGTGGGAGTAGATAGTTAACTTGGCTATGGTGGTTGTCAACGTGGAAGTTCAGTACTCTATATGTGGATCAGACATGTTACTTTGCTCGGAATGTTGAACTTTCCGTTTGAAAGTATGGAATGGGCTGTTATTTTTTATATAAATGGGTTGTATTTGTCCTCCACGGGTTTAGAGGCTGACTTGTGGGTCTACCAAGTTGACGCGTACACAGTCAGGAGATGATTGTACATGGAGAGGATGATAGCAGGGACCCGCCATGGTCATGGCAGTACGCAAGCAAGTGCCTCCTTATTTCAAGCCAATAAAAAAATGGCTCCTCCTAATGGATTTCTGACATCTGGGTCCCATGCCATTGTCAACGTAGTCAATAAATGAAAGAATTGCACAACGAGCGGCTGACACCAGGGACCCAGCAGCTCGCCCAGTTATTTTTGTTTTGGGTTAATTTGATAAATGCCACTCCAAATCTGGTGTTCCCGAGAAATGCCACTGCAATTTCCAAACTTTGAAAAAAGCCATTTCATGCCATTTCCAGTGGCATTTTTCGAAGTTTGGAGTGGCGTTTTTAAAAGTTTGCAAATTGCAGTGGCGTTTTCCAAAGTTTGCAAAAATTGTGGTGGCATTTTTCAAAGTTTGGAAATTGCAGTGGCATTTTTATGAACCGCCATAATTGGAGTGGCATTTATCTAATTTGTTTTTGAGACGGAAGCAGGGTGTCAACTAGGCTGTGCGGGGCACTCTGGCCTATCTAGACAACCTTCTCTTTTATGTTTACCACAGGCCAACCGAGTAGTTTTTTTCTTTCTGGAAATGGCTAGCCCAGTTTTTTGTGATTTGCCAAGTAAGTCGCTTTGTCAGGCCTGTTGGGCTGCAAATCTTTTAAGACGAGGATAGCTTCATTTGGCTGGCCGAGAAAATGGCCTATCAGTAATGAGAAATTGGTTGTACATTTTTAAAACACATCAAACCGGCAATTAGTTTCAAATTCCTTTTTTTTCATTCTGAGGTTTTAAATTGCATTGATTTTTATGCGTGGAAAATTTGTTAGATTTTATATTGATATACATTTATTTTTAAAATCAGTTTGAGTGTGACTCAAAATTTCGGGATTAAAAACAGTTCAGACTGCACCAAAATATTCAAAATTTCATGTAATTTTTTAACCGTGGCCACAATATGGGCTATAATGCTAACAAAAAGAATATGGGCTCCAAAAAAACCTTAAGAATTAGCAAATGGGCCGTAAATTATTAGAAATAATGGCAGATGGGATGTATGCTATTTTCCACAGATTTGAGCCTTTCCTAAAAAAAGGTTGACGCACAAGCAGTGACTGTTGGATGTCCATCCAACAGCCGTCGTGCTTCTTCAATCTTTGCTCTTCCTGCTCCAACCGCTCAAACAAGCGCCGGCGGGACTGCCTGCTCCCTCCTCCCCGCGACCGGTTGTGCTGCCGCGCAGGCCTCACCGCCCCACCGTACTCCCATCGCTGGCCTAGCCATCCCTCTACTCACCCACACCTGTTGTTATTCTCCGGCGACGGCAGACGAACCAGTAAACCCTCGTACAGTCGTACTGCCCCCCGCGTGGGAAACAACTGCTGAGTCTTCCCTGGCTCCGTTCCCTTCCTAGGCCTCGCCGTCGTCCACCGCCCTCGTGCACTCGGCGCGGCCTGGTCAACGTGATCAACGACCGACATGCATCTGAAGTGGACTGTACATGGAGAGGCTGACAGCTGGGTCCACGGCCGCATGCAAGGAAATGCCTCCTTATTACGCGCAAAATAATTATTCCTCCACCTGACAGCAGGGACCCACCGGACGGGCCACCATATTTCGTGAAAAAAACATTCCCCCTGACTGCTGGGACCCACCAGCTACATCTTCCCACACAAGGAAGTGCCTCCTTATTACGCACAAAAAATGAATACTCCCCCTGCTAGCTGGGACCCAGTATAGTGGCAGGCAGACTTGTGGGCCTACTAAGTTGACGGGGACGGAGGGCTTTGTCAACTTAGTCAATATGCACGATTCTACCTCCAGTGACCGTACGATGTCCATCCAACGGCCGTAGTGCTTCTTCAACCTCTGGTCTTCTTGCTCCGGATGCCAAAACCAGCGCTGGTCGTGCCTCGTGCTCCTGCCTCCCGTGGCCGGCTGCGATGCCGCGGAGGTCTCACCGCCCCCTACTACTCCCACCGCTGGCCAGGCCATCCCTCTACTCACCCACACCCCCTGTTATTCTGCGGCGACGGCAGCCCCACACCACAGCGAACCCGTGAACCCTCATACTCCTCTACGCATGGGCATCCACTGCCGCGTCTTCCGCGGCTCCGTGTCATCACCTTCCTAGGCCTCACCGTCGTCCACCACCATGGTGCTCTTGGCGCGGTGTGGTCAACGTGGTCAAGGAACGACTTCCATCGGAAGAGTACTGGACGTGGAGAGGCTGACAGCTGGGTCCATGGTGGCCGCAAAGAAATGCCTCCTTATTACGCGCAAAATAATTATTCCTCCACCTAACAGCAGGGACCCACCGGACGAGCCACCGTATTTCGTGAAAAAAAACATTCCCCCCTGACTGCTTGGACCCACTAGCTACATCTTCGCACGCAAGGAAGTGCCTCCTTATTACGTACAAAAAAATGAATACTCCCCCTGCTAGCTGGGACCCAGTATAGTGGCAGGCAGACTTGTGGGCCTACTAAGTTGACGGGGACGGAGGGATTTGTCAACTTAGTCAATATGCACGATTCTAGCTCCAGTGACCGTACGATGTCCATCCAACGACCGTAGTGCTTCTTCAACCTCTGGTCTTCTTGCTCCAGCCGCCCAAACCAGCGCCGGTCGTGCCTCGTGCTCCTGCCTCCCGTGGCCGGCTGTGATGCCGCGGAGGCCTCACCGCCCCTACTACTCCCACCGCTGGCCAGGCCATCCCTCTACTCACCCACACCCCCTGTTATTCTGCGGCAACGGCAGCCTCACACCGCAGTGAACCAGTGAACCCTCATACTCCTCTACGCGTGGGCATCCACTGCCGCGTCTTCCCCGGCTCCGCGTCGTCCCCTTCCTAGGCCTCACCTTCGTCCACCGCCCTGGTGTTCTCGAGGTGGCGTGGTCAACATGGTCAAGGAACGCCTTCCATCGGAAGAGTATTGTATGTGGAGAGGCTGACAGCTGGGTCCATGGCGGCCGCAAGGAAGTGCCTCCTTATTACGCGCAAAATAATTATTCCTCCACCTGACAGCAGGGACCCACTGGACGGGCCACCATATTTCACGAAAAAACGTTCCCCCTGACTGCTGGGACCCACCAGCTACATCTTCGCACGCAAGGAAGTGCCTCCTTATTACGCACAAAAAAATGAATAATCCCCCTGCTAGCTAGGACCCAGTATAGTGGCAGGCTGACTTGTGGGACTACTAAGTTGACGGGGACGGAGGGCTTTGTCAACTTAGTCAATATGCACGATTCTAGCTCCAGTGACCGTACGATGTCCATCCAACGACCGTAGTGCTTCTTCAACCTCTGGTCTTCTTGCTCCAGCCGCCCAAACCAGCGTCGGTCGTGCCTCGTGCTCCTGCCTCCTGTGGCCGGCTGCGATGTGGCGGAGGCCTCACCACCCCCTACTACTCCCACCGCTAGCCAGGCCATCCCTCTATGCACCCACACCCCCTGTTATTCTGCGGTGACGGCAGCCTCACACCGCAGCGAACCAGTGAACCCTCATACTCCTCTACGCGTGGGCATCCACTGCCGCGTCTTCCCCGGCTCCTCGCCATCCCCTTCCTAGGCCTCGCCTCATCCACCGCCCTGGTGCTCTCGGCGTGGCATGCTCAACATGGTCAAGGAACGGCTTCCATCAGACGTGGACTGTACATGGAGAGGCTGGCAGCTGGGTCCACGGCCGTAGCAAGGAAGTGCCTCCTTATTACGCGGAAAATAATGATTCCTCCACCTGACAGCAGGGACCCACCGGACGGGCAACCATATTTTGCAAAAAAACGTTTCCCCCTGACTGCTGGGACCTACCAGCGACATCTTCGCACGCAAGGAAGTGCGTCCGGGCAAAAAAATGATCCGCCCCCGTAACTGCTGGGACCCACCAGCTACATCTTCGCACGCAAGGAAGTGCGTGACAATCGGGACCCACCTGGTCGAAGCGTACGTAGCGTTGTCATTCTGGTCGCGAACGTGTACGTACATACTGGTCCATGTAGATGTGTGCACGTGTCGTAGTGGAGGCGCGCACGTAGCATGTACACATACGTACAACGGCCAGTGTGCAAGAAAGAAAATACGGCCATGTACATACATACAGGCAGGGTCTCGAACGCCTACTCGCGCATACGTACGGCCAGGGCTCGTGTATATGGTTGGGTCGGAACGGAGAAACAATGTCGTCGTCGTGTTCATGGGGAGCCAACCGGCTGGGTCGGAACGGAATGCGTCATCGTGTTCATCGGGAGGGCTTGGACGGAACAGCCGATGGAAACGAGGCCTGGCGTACCGCAGAACGGAGGAAACGGCCTTGTGTTCGACCGACCACGGTCGAAACGGGATCCTGTTCATCAGGAGGGGTCTGGCGTAGCGCAAAACAGAGAAAATGGACCTCCTACGGTCGAAACGAGGGTCCTGTTCATCGGGAGGGGTGTGGCATACCGCAAAACGGAGGAAACAGACTTGTGTTGGAGCGCTACGGTCGAAACGGGGGTCCTGTTCATCGGGAGGGGTGTGGCGTACCACAAAACGGGACTCCACGGGATACTGTTAATCTCCACCGTCGACCCCCTCCAGCCTCCAAGGGCCACTGTTCATCCACCGTCGACCTCCTCCAGCCTGCACCTGCGACTGTTCATCCACGGGCTCCTGTTCATCTAGCCTCCACCGCGCGCTACTCCACCGGTTACTGTTCAACCAGCCCTCTCCACACGGGCTCTTGTTCAACCACCCCTCCACGGGCTACTGTTCATCCAGCCCTCCACCGTCTACTGTTCATCCAGCCCTCCACGGGGTCGTCCTGTTCATCCAGCCCTCCATGGGGTCCTGTTCATCCAGCCCCAACCGGCTCAATTGATCGGGGTCCTGTTCATCCAGAGGCAACACCATGGTGTCCTGTTCATCCACCCCCATCAGGAACCGTTCATCCAACCCCGCCCCAGCAACGCTAACTGTTCATCCGGAGGTAGCATCGATCGGTGATGTCTACTACACAACCTTCTTTTTGTAGACGTTGTTGGGCCTCCATGTCCAGAGGTTTGTAGGACAGTAGCAAATTTCCCTCAAGTGGATGACCTAAGGTTTATCAATCCGTAGGAGGCGTAGGATGAAGATGGTCTCTCTCAAGCAACCATGCAACCAAATAACAAAGAGTCTCTTGTGTCCCCAACACACCCAATACAATGGTAAATTGTATAGATGCACTAGTTCGGCGAAGAGATGGTGATACAAGTGGTATATGGATAGGAGATATGGGTATTTGTAATCTGAAATTATAAAAACAGCAAGGTAACAAGTGATAAAAGTGAGCATAAATGGTATTGCAATGTGTGGAAATAAGGCCTAGGGTTCATACTTTCACTAGTGTAAGTCCTCTCAACAATACTAACATAATTGGATCATAAAACTATCCCTCAACATGCAACAAAGAGTCACTCCAAAGTCACTAATAGCGGAGAACGAACGAAGAGATTATGGTAGGGTATGAAACCACCTCAAAGTTATTCTTTCCAATCAATCCGTTGGGCTATTCCTATAAGTGTCACAAACAGCCCTAGAGTCCGTACTAGAATAACACCTTAAGATACAAATCAACCAAAACCCTAATGTCACCTAGATACTCCAATGTCACCTCAAGTATCCGTGGGTATGATTATACGATATGCATCACACAATCTCAGATTCATCTATTCAACCAACACAAAGGACCTCAAAGAGTGCCCCAAAGTTCTACCGGAGAATCACGACGAAAACGTGTGCCAACCCCTATGCATAGGTTCATGGGCGGAACCCGCAAGTTGGTCACCAAAACATACATCAAGTGAATCACGTGATATCCCATTGTCACCACAGTATCCACGGCAAGACATACATGAAGTGTTCTCAAATCTTTAAAGACTCAATCCGATAAGATTACTTCAAAGGGGAAACTCAATTCATTACAAGAGAGAAGAGGGGGAGGAGAAACATAAGATCCAACTATAATAGCGAAGCTCGCGATACATCAAGATCGTATCATCTCAAGAACACGAGAGAGAGAGAGAGATCAAACACATAGCTACTGGTACATACCCTCAGCCCCAAGGGAGAACTACTCCCTCCTCGTCATGGAGAGCACCAGGATGATGAAGATGGCCACCGGAGAAGGATTGCCCCCTCCGGCAGGGTGCCAGAATGGGTCTAGATTGGTTTTTGGTGGCTACAGAGGCTTCTGGCGGCGGAACTCCCGATCTAATCTCCGTTCTGGAAGTTTTAGGTTACGTAGGTATATATGGGTGCAAGAGGTACGTCGGAGGAGCTACGGGGGCCCCACGAGGTAGGGGGCGCGCCCTAGGGGGGCGCCCCCCACCCTCGTGAGCACCTCCCGTATCTCCTAACGTGGAGTCCAAGTCTATCCGGTGGCTTTCGTTCCAAAAATAACTTCTCCAGTTGATTTCGTTCCGTTTCGACTCCGTTTGATATTCCTTTTCTTCGAAACACTGAAATAGGCATAAAACAACAAATCTGGGCTGGGCCTCCGGTTAATAGGTTAGTCCCAAAAGTAATATAAAAGTGGATAATAAAGCCCAATATTGCCCAAAATAGTAGATAATATAGCATGGAGCAATCAAAAATTATAGATACGTTGGAGACGTATCAAGCATCCCCAAACTTAATTCCTGCTCGTCCTCGAGTAGGTAAATGATAAAAAAGATAATTTTTTATGTGGAATGCTGGTTGGCATAATTTCAATGTAATTCTTCCTACTTGTGATATTAATATTCGGATCCGAAAGATTCAAGACAAAAGTTCATTTTGACATAAAAATAATAATACTTCAAGCATACTAACTAAGCAATCATGTCTTCTCAAAATAACATGGCCAAAGAAAGTTATCCCTACAAAATCATATAGTCTGGCTATGCTCTATCTTCACCACACAAAGTATTTAAATCATGCACAACCCCGATGACAAGCCAAGCAATTGTTTCATACTTTTGATGTTCTCAAACTTTTTCAATCTTCACGCAATACATGAGTGTGAGCCATGGACATAGCACTATAGGTGGAATAGAATGGTGGTTGTGGAGAAGACAAAAAGGAGAAGATAGTCTCACATCGACTAGGCGTATCAATGGGCTATGGAGATGCCCATCAATAGATATCAATGTGAGTGAGTAGGGATTGCCATGCAACAGATGCACTAGAGCTATAAGTATATGAAAGCTCAACAAAAGAAACTAGTGGGTGTGCATCCAACTCGCTTGCTCACGAAGACATAGGGCATTTTGAGGAAGCCCATCATTGGAATATACAAGCCAAATTCTATAATCAAAGATTCCCACTAGTATATGAAAGTGACAACATAGGAGACTCTCTATCATGAAGATCATGGTGCTACTTTGAAGCACAAGTGTGGAAAAAGGATAGTAGCATTGTCCCTTTTATTTTTTTTATTTGGCCTTTCTTTTTTTATTTGGCCTTTCTTTTTTTTATTTGGCCTTTTTTTGGGACAATGCTCTATTGAATGATGATCATCACACTTCTATTCATTTACAACTCGATGATACAACTCGATACTAGAACAAAGATGACTCTATATGAATGCCTCCGGTGGTGTACCGGGATACGCAATGAATCAAGAGTGACAAGTATGAAAGAATTATGAACGGTGTCTTTACCACAAATACAATGTCAACTACATGATCATGCTAAGCAATATGACAATGATGGAGTCTGTCATAATAAATGGAACGGTGGAAAGTTGCATGGCAATATATCTCGGAATGGCTATGGAAATGCCATAATAGGTAGGTATGGTGGCTGTTTTGAGGAAGATATATGGTGGGTTTATGGTACCGGCGAAAGTTGCGCGGTACTAGAGAAGCTAGCAATGGTGGAAGGGTGAGAGTGCGTATAATCCATGGACTCAACATTAGTCGTAAAGAACTCACATACTTATTGCAAAAATCTATTAGTTATCGAAACAAAGTACTACGCGCATGCTCCTAGGGGTATAGATTGGTAGGAAAAGACCATCGCTCGTCCCCGACCGCCACTCATAAGGAAGGAAATCAATAAATAAATCATGCTCCGACTTCATCACATAACGGTTCACCATACGTGCATGCTACGGGAATCACAAACTCAACACAAGTATTTCTCAAATTCATAACCACTCAACTAGCATGACTCTAATATCACCATCTCCATATCTCAAAACAATCATCAAGCATCAAACTTCTCTTAGTATTCAACACACTCATAAGAGAATTTTATTATTCTTGAATACCTAGCATATTAGGATTTTAAGCAAATTACCATGCTATTTAAGACTCTAAAAATAATCTAAGTGAAGCATGAGATTTCATCTATTTCTATAAAATAAAACCACCACCGTTCTCTAAAAGGATATAAATAAAACACTAGAGCAAACGACAAACTACTCCGAAAGATATAAGTGAAGATCAATGAGTAGTCGGATAATTATGCAACTATGTGAAGACTCTCTAACATTTAATAATTTCAGATCTTGGTACTTTATTCAAACAGCAAGCAAAGCAAAATAAAATGACATCTAAGAATAGCAAACATCATGTGAAGAAGCAAAAACTTAGGATCAACCGATACTAACCGATAATTGTTGAAGAAGAAAGGTGGGATGCCAACCGGGGCACCCCCAAGCTTAGATGCTTGAGACTTCTTGAAATATTATCTTGGGATGCCTTGGGCATACCCAAGCTTGAGCTTTTGTGTCTCCTTAATTCCTCTCATATCACGGTCTCCCTAAATCTCAAAAGCTACATCCACACAAAACTCAACAAGGACTCGTGAGATAAGTTAGTATAAACCATTGCAAAAACCTTATCATACTCTACTGTAGCAAGTCACTAAAATTATTATTCAACATTGCATAGTAAATGCCTCTGCATATTTAATAGTCCTATCGTCAAATAGAATCATTAAAGAAGCAAACATATGCAAACAATGCAAACATAACAGCAATCTGCCTAAACAGGATAGTCTGTAAAGAATGCTGCAACATCCATACTTCCATAGCTCCAAAAATTATGAAATAAAATTCCCACTGTATTAAATTTATCAGAGATTAATATGCAACAGGTTTCAACATTTTATCACATTCTGACTTTTCTAGGGAATTATTGCAACAGCGGTAAACTTTCTGTTTTCAAACAGCAACATGTATACTTGTAACATAGGCATAGTAAAAGCTATCAATGCCACTTCTATTGAAATAAAAGATGCAAAACATTGTTCTAAATACAGTAATCAAATTCTAACAAAATAAATTGACGCTCCAAGCAAAACACATATCATGTGGTGAATAAAAATATAGCTCCAAGTAAAGTTACCGATGAATGAAGATGAAAGAGGGGATGCCTTCCGGGGCATCCCCAAGCTTAGGCTCTTGGCTATCCTTTAATATTACCTTCTGGTGCCTTGTGCATCCCCAAGCTTAGGCTCTTGCCACTTCTTATTCCATAGTCCATCGAATCTTTACCCAAAACTTGAAAACTTCACAACACAAAACTTAACAGAAAACTCGTAAGCTCCGTTAGTATAAGAAAATAAATCACCACTTCAAGGTACTGTAATGAACTCATTATTTATTTATATTGGTGTTAAACCTACCGAATTCCAACTTCTCTATGGTTTATAAACTATTTTACTAGCCATAGATTCATCAAAATAAGTAAACAACACATGAAAAACAGAATCTGTCAAAAACAGAACAGTCTGTAGTAATCTGAATCAAACGTATACTTATGGAACTCATAAAATTTTCAAATAAATTTCTGGACCTGATGAATTTATCTATTAATCATCTGCAAAAATAATTAACTAAATATCACTCTCCAAATAAAAATGGGAGCAATTATCGTGAGCGCTAAAGTTTCTGTTTTTTACAGCATGATCAACAAGACTTCCCCCAAGTCTTCCCAAAGGTTCTACTTGGAACAAACACTAATTAAAAGCATAAAACCACATCTAAACAGAGTCTAGATGAATTATTTATTACTAAACAGGAACAAAAGGCAAGGAACTAAAATAAAATTGGGTTGCCTCCCAACAAGCGCTATCGTTTAATGCCCCTAGCTAGGCACGATGATTTCAATGATGCTCACATAAAGGATAAGAATTGTAACATAAAGAGAGCATCATGAAGAATATGACTAGAACATTTAAGTCTAACATACTTCCTATGCATAGAGACTTTGTGAGCAAACAACTTATGGGAGCAATAATCAACTTGCATAGGAAGGTAAAACAAGCATAACTTCAAAATTTTAAGCACATAGAGAGGAAACTTGATATTATTGCAATTCCTACAAGCATATGTTCCTCCCTCATAATAATTTTCAGTAGCATAATGAATGAATTCAACAATATAACTATCACATAAAGCACTATTTTCATGATCTATAAGCATAGAAATTTTATTACTCTCCACATAAGCAAAATTCTTCTCATGAATAATAGTGGGAGCAAACTCAACAAAATAATTATCATGTGAGGCATAATCCAATTGAAAACTAAAATAACGATGAAAAGTTTCATGGATATCATTATTCTTTATAGCATACAAGTCATCACAATAATCATCATAGATAGCAACTTTGTTCTCATAATCAATTGGAACCTCTTCCGAAATAGTGGATTCATCACTAAATAAAGTCATGACCTCTCCAATTCTACTTTCATCAATATAATCATCATAAATAGGAGGCATTCTTTCATCATAATAAATTTTCTCATCAAAGCTTGGGGGACAAAAAATATCATCTTTATCAAACATGGCTTCCCCAAGCTTGTGGCTTTGCATATCATTAGCATCATGGATATTCAAGGAATTCATACTAACAACATTGCAATCATGCTCATCATTCAAATATTTAGTGCCAAACATTTTATAGATTTCTTCTTCTAGCACTTGAGCACAATTATCCTTTCCATCATACTCACGAAATATATTAAAAAGGTGAAGCGTATGAGACAAACTCAATTCCATTTTTTATAGTTTTCTTTTATAAACTAAACTAGTGATAAAACAAGAAACTAAAAGACTCGATTGCAAGATCTAAAGATATACCTTCAAGCGCTAACCTCCCCGGCAACGGCGCCAGAAAAGAGCTTGATGTCTACTACACAACCTTCTTTTTGTAGACGTTGTTGGGCCTCCAAGTGCAGAGGTTTGTAGGACAGTAGCAAATTTCCCTCGAGTGGATGACCTAAGGTTTATCAATCCGTAGGAGGCATAGGATGAAGATGGTCTCTCTCAAGCAACCATGCAACCAAATAACAAAGAGGCTCTTGTGTCCCCAACACACCCAATACAATGGTAAATTGTACAGATGCACTAGTTCGGCGAAGAGATGGTGATACAAGTGGTATATGGATAGGAGATATGGGTATTTGTAATCTGAAATTATAAAAACAGCAAGGTAATAAGTGATAAAAGTGAGCATAAACGGTATTGCAATGTGTGGAAATAAGGCCTAGGGTTCATACTTTCACTAGTGTAAGTCCTCTCAACAATACTAACATAATTGGATCATAAAACTATCCCTCAACATGCAACAAAGAGTCACTCCAAAGTCACTAATAGCAGTGAACGAATGAAGAGATTATGGTAGGGTACGAAACCACCTCAAAGTTATTCTTTCCAATCAATCCGTTGGGCTATTCCTATAAGTGTCACAAACAGCCCTAGAGTCCGTACTAGAATAACACCTTAAGATACAAATCAATCAAAACCCTAATGTCACCTAGATACTCCAATGTCACCTCAAGTATCCGTGGGTATGATTATACGATATGCATCACACAATCTCAGATTCATCTATTCAACCAACACAAAGGACCTCAAAGAGTGCCCCGAAGTTCTACCGGAGAATCACGACGAAAACGTGTGCCAACCCCTATGCATAGGTTCATGGGCGGAACCCGCAAGTTGGTCACCAAAACATACATCAAGTGAATCACGTGATATCCCATTGTCACCACAGATATCCATGGCAAGGCATACATCAAGTGTTCTCAAATCTTTAAAGACTCAATCCAATAAGATTACTTCAAAGGGGAAACTCAATTCATTACAAGAGAGAAGAGGGGGAGGAGAAACATAAGATCCAACTATAATAGCGAAGCTCGCGATACATCAAGATCGTATCATCTCAAGAACACGAGAGAGAGAGAGAGAGAGATCAAACACATAGCTACTGGTACATACCCTCAGCCCCAAGGGAGAACTACTCCCTCCTCGTCATGGAGAGCACCAGGATGATGAAGATGGCCACCGGAGAAGGATTGCCCCCTCCGGCAGGGTGCCAGAATGGGTCTAGATTGGTTTTTGGTGGCTACAGAGGCTTCTGGCGGCGGAACTCCCGATCTAATCTCCGTTCTGGAAGTTTTAGGTTACGTAGGTATATATGGGTGCAGGAGGTACGTCGGAGGAGCTACAGGGGCCCCACGAGGCAGGGGGCGCGCCCTAGGGGGGGGCGCCCCCCACCCTCGCCAGCACCTCCCGTATCTCCTAACGTGGAGTCCAAGTCTATCCGGTGGCTTTCGTTCCAAAAATAACTTCTCCAGTTGATTTCGTTCCGTTTCAACTCCGTTTGATATTCCTTTTCTCCGAAACACTAAAATAGGCATAAAACAACAAATCTGGGCTGGGCCTCCGGTTAATAGGTTAGTCCCAAAAGTAATATAGAAGTGGATAATAAAGCCCAATATTGCCCAAAACAGTAGATAATATAGCATGGAGCAATCAAAAATTATAGATACGTTGGAGACGTATCAATCGGCTTCAGTTAGCAGCATTAGCGAAGGAATCGCTCGATCAGGCTTAGCTAATAGCCAACGATCGATCGCTCGGGTTTAGTAATGCGTAGCCTGCAGTGCAATCGCTCGGGTTCAGTTAGAGCCCAATGCCTCGCTCGAGTTCAGTTAGAGCCCAACTCCTCGCACCCATGAGCGTGCGTGTACGAGAGAAACGTGCATCGCTCGGCCCTGACCACCCACCGTAACCGGGAACACCCTGATATTTTCCTCGCCCTCGCTTCTACCACGGTTTTTTCCGTCATGGCCGGCCCAAATATTGTCATGCAGCTGCGTCTTCGGCCCGCCTAGGACGAAAAGCCCATTTTCTTTCATGATTTTTTGTCATAGAAGTAGGAGCCCACCACATCTATGATGATACCGGGTTTTGTCACAATTATCATCATAAAAGTGTCATAAGTATGACAGAAAAAAATTCGTTCGGCCCAAAATGTCATGGATGTGTCTTTTTTTGTAGTGTTGTGTTGGATTGAGTATTATGAGTCTGAATTTTTTTATGCATATATAATCAACTCACGTATACTCGCGGTGACATTGGAGTATCTAGGTGACATTAGAGTCGGTTGATGTGTATCATATGATGTTATTTTAGTACGAACTCTTAGATAGATCGATCGAAAAGGATAACTTAGTGTTATTTTAGTACGAACTCTTGGATAGATCAGTCGGAAAGGGTAACTTTGAGGTGGTTTCGTACCCTACAAACAATTTCGTCTTATGTTCTCCGCTAGATAAGAACTTTGGAGTGATTCTTCATCGCACATTGAGGGATGGTTATATGATCCAATTATATTAGAATTGTTGAGAGATTGCACTAGCGAAGGTACGGACCCTAGGCCTCATTTTCAAGCATTGCAATACCGTTTGTGCTCCGTTTTATCAATTGCTACCTTGTTGTTTTTATTATTCCTATTAAAAAAATCAATATCTACTATCATTACTACACTTGTTTCACCATATCTTCGCCAAACTAGTGCACCTATACAATTTACCATTGTATTTGGTGTGTTGGGGACACAAGAGATTTTTGTCAAGCACAGGCCATCATCATGATCCCACCATTGTGCTTGAAGCTGTGGCTTCACATGACATTGTGGATTTTGGCATTGCTTCTTTGATTTGTCGGGTACTCTCAGTAAGATCAATGTATTGAAGAGATAACATCTTTTTGCTTGGATTGCTAGTGGGGATGCTCCGACTTGCAACTACACCATCAATGGACATAATTATACCATGGGGTATTATCTTGCTGACGGTATATATCTTTCGTGGTCAACATTTGTGAAGATGGTCCAGAATCCAAAGGGCAAGCAGCAATCTATTTTTCTCAAACACAAGAAGCATGCCGAAAAGATATTGAGAGGGCATTTTGTGTGTTGCAAGCTCGGTTTGACATTGTTTGAGGTTCGGTCTCTTCTGGGATAAGAAATCCCTCTCAAATAACATGCATGCATCTGTAGTTCTACACAACATGCTTACCGAAGATGGGAGGGATTTAAACTTGGAGGTTTTCCTTAACAATATTGGTAGCCATGTCAAGCCTAGCAGGAACCCGAATTGGATCAATGCATTCCTTGAGACCTACTACCATAGATTGAGGACAATGATACACACACACTCTGTGGTGATCTTATTAAGCACCGGTGGCAACTGCATGGGAGGTAGACTCCCAGTTCATTCATTTGATCTTATTCGTATTCATGCGTGATTTGAACCATTCTTTAAATTTTGGACCATTTGTTATTTTCTTAATTATTCGAGTTTGAACATTTGTTGTAATTGAGATGATTATTTAATTGTATGATGCTAAAATATTAATAAGTTTGATTTATAATATTGGTGTTGTATTAAAATTATGTTTTTCAAAAATATGAATTTGCCTAAAACCCCAAAACAGGCTTACCGTACCGTGCGGGCGGGCGGAACAGATGCCCTTCACCCGTATTGCGGTATGAGTTTATCACATTTGTTCTGCCCGCCCGCGTAGAGTACCACAAACCAGTTTTTGGGTACCCGAAACTGGTTTTACATGACATTTTTCCTCGGAGCTACGATGCTCTCAGTGCACCCGGCGGGGTGGCCACTTGGTTCACCATATTTTCATCAAAATGAGATAGCAAATAATTCTATCATTTTCGAAGTACCAAGAGAATATTATGCCATACCGACATACACCATTGCACCAAAGAATCATACAAGCTCCTCACAACTTCGATCTCATAGTTCATGCAAACGAAATAAATATAAGATGATCATGCATCCCGGTCAATCATGAACTTTTGCCTCTTCTCGAACCAAACCTTTTTTCTTGGGCCCATGATCCCCTTGTAGTACCCCATGTCGTCGGGCCGACATTTCACTAAACAGGTTGCATTCATCGGGGAGGTTAGCCAGGTAGATGACTCATATGGGCTTCCTTTGCGTCCCAGTTGACTCGGCGGCCATGGGTGCAGCGTTGAGATCAATGGGAGGCACCACATGCACGATCAACACGGAATCGTCGTCTTCCGCCTAGTTGTCCCGAGGTGAGCTGGAGAAGCGGAACATTGCCAGGTCGTGTCCGCGTAGGTATTCATATGTCGGCGACAATGTGAAAGTGCTAGTTATCAACTAGAGAGGGGTGAATAGGTGATTTTTATGAAAGTCTTCAAAACACGAGGTCTTTGAAGACAAACAGTAGAAATGAACCTATTGATATGCAGCGGAAGATGGACTACACTAGACATTCCATAGTCAAGTAAGCAATGTAGTGAAAACACGAAGACTATCAACAGCTAGGTAGTATGGATCAAGATGGAAGACAGTATGAAGCCGAACAGTAAATAGTCTTCACTCAGTGAAGTCAAATAGATCAGACAAGCAATCAATGAGTTCACGAAGACAAACTGTAAAGTAAAGGGAAGTGGAGGATAGAACCAGTTGCTTGGTGAAGACAAGGATTTGGTAGACCAGTTCCAGTTGTTGTGACAACTGTACGTCTGGTTAGGGAGTCTGAGATTTAACTCAGAAGACCGCGTCTTCACCTTATTCCCCTTGAGCTAAGGACACCCAGTACTCGCCCAATCACTCTGGTAAGTCTTCAAGGTAGACTTCCAAACCTTCACAGACTTCATTCACCAGCGATCCACAATGACTCTTGGATGCTCAGAACACGACGCCTAACCGGCTGGAGGATTCACAGGCTTCAGGTCACGCGGACAGAAAGACTTCAGTGATGCCTAACACTCTTTGGCTCTGGGTGTTTTGGGCTTTGTCCTCACAAGGATCTCTCTCTCAAATGCTTCGGAGGTGGGTTGCTCTCAAACAACAAAAGTCGTGCACTAACTCTGAGCAGACACCAATTTATGGTGTAGGGGGTGGGCTATTTATAGCCAAGAGGCAACTCGACCTGATATGTCCGAAATGACCCTGGGTCACTAAGGAACCGGCATGTGTCCAATGGTCGGATTTCAAACACACGCGGCAGCTTTACTTGGGCTACAAGCAAAGCTGACTCATCCAGCTCTGGATAAGATTTGCACTCATTGTCTTCGCTTGAAGACATAGGATTTTGGTTGAGCATCACATCAGTCACTCTGACTTAGTTCACTTGGACCCCACTTAACAGTATGATGGTTCCTATGACTCAACAAAGAAGAAAAGGAAACTATGAAACAACTATGTCTTCGCACTCCATAGTCTTCAAGTGAATGTCTTCACATGTCATAATCTTTATCGTGAATGTCTTCACGAACCACCATTGTCTTCAATGTCTTCACGCATTTTTAGGGGTCATCTCTGGTAGGTAAACTGAATCAATAAGGGACTACTCAGGGGAGGAGCCAGGAAGTTTTGTCATTGGATTCACTCATTAACTCATTACAAAGATTTGGTATGCTATAATTAAGTGTAAAGTCTAATTTTACACAAGTTTAAGCAAGAGTGCAAGCTGAAAGCTGAAGAGTGCACAAATTGTGTTACACTGAAAGCTGAAGAGTGCAAGACATACCTGTCACATGAAATTATAAATTGAGTTCCTTACATATTATAAATAGAGTAATACCAAAAATAGATTGCAGCTCTAGTTGTAGTTCTCATCTTCCTAAAACCATTAAAAATGATAAATTAGTTTGAGAAGTTTAAAAACAAGTATCACCAAGCGAAAGAAGTTGTAAAGTCACTAAAATTTTAGAGCGTCCACTTTTGATTTTCATCTACTTAAAAGGATCAAACACTAGATCATTACTAGTGGCAGAAAACATATCTTTCTTCGCATAGCAAATTAAACAATCACTGATGAGCCAATCATCGATCTTATTGTGCAATTTTTTCTTCACAACATTCGAGCTGAAAAGCATCCTGATATGTGTCTGTCTTATCTATAATTTTTTATTGTTCCATGCCAATATTATACAACTTTCATATACTTTTGGCAACTTTTTATACTATTTTTGGGACTAACATATTGATCCAGTGCCCAGTGTCCGTTCCTATTTGCTGCATGTTGTTTTTCAAAGAAAATCCATATCTAACCGAGTCCAAACGGGATAAAAACTTACGGAGATTTTTTTTGGAATATATGTGATTTTTGGGAAGAAGAATCAACGCGAGACGATGCCCGAGGGGGCCACGAGGCAGGGGGCGCGCCCCTGACCCTCGTGGCCACCCCGTAAGACGTTTGGTGCCCTTATTTCGCCGCAAGAAAGCCAATATCCAGATACAAATCAGGTTAAAATTTGAGCCCAATTGGAGTTACGGATCTCCGGGAATATAAGAAACGGTGAAAGGCCAGAATCTGGAACGCAGAAATAGAAAGAGACAGAGAGACAGATCCAATCTCGGAGGGGCTCTCGCCCCTCCGCCGCCATGGAGGCTATGGACCAGAGGGGAAACCCTTCTCCCATCTAGGGAGAAGGTCAAGGAAGAATAAGAAGAAGAAGGGGGGCTCTCTCCCCCTCTCTCCTGGTGGCGCCGGAACGCCGCTGGGGCCATCATCGTCACCGCAATCTACACCAACACCTCTGTCATCTTCACCAACATCTTCATCACCTTCCCCATCTATCTACAGCGGTCCACTCTCCCGCAATCCGCTGTACCCTCTACTTGAACATGGTGCTTTATGCTTCATATTATTATCCAATGATGTGTTGCCATCCTATGATGTCTGAGTAGATTTTCGTTGTCCTATCGGTAATTGGTGAATTGCTATGATTGGTTTAATTTGCTTGTGGTTATGTTGCTTTCCTTTGGTGCCCATCATATGAGCGCGCGCATGGATCACACCATAGGGTTAGTTGTATGTTGATAGGACTATGTATTGAAGGGCAAGAGTGACAGAAGCTTCAACCTAGCATAGAAATTGATGCATACGGGATTGAAGGGGGGCCAATATATCTTAATGCTATGGTTGGGTTTTACCTTAATGAACGTTAGTAGTTGCGGATGCTTGATAATAGTTCCAATCATAAGTGCATAGAATTCCAAGTCAGGGATGACATGCTAGTAGTGGCCTCTCCCACATAAAACTTGCGATCGGTCTAACAATTTCGCAACTCCTACGACCACTTTTCCACACTCGCTATACTAATTTTATTGCTTATTTACCTAAAACAGCCCCTAGTTTTTATTTACGTGCTCTTTATATTCTTGCAAACCTATCTCGTTACACCTACAAAGTACTTCTAGTTTCATACTTGTTCTAGGTAAAGCGAATGTTAAGCATGCGTAGAGTTGTATCGGTGGTCGATAGAACTTGAGGGACTATTTGTTCTACCTTTAGCTGCTCGTTGGTTTCGACACTCTTACTTATTGAAAGAGCCTACAATTGATCCCCTATACTTGTGGGTTATCACATCCATCCATAGATGTTGTGACAACAAACAGTATTAGTACTAGCTTTAGAAGTTCATAGCCCAGAGAAAAAGTAATATCTTATTTGTCCGCATCATTAGTTTGGACTAAATCTAAGTTTAGAATCTCCAATTTCTCTTTGTGGATAATCCAAACTAAGCGGTAACATTTGAAGCCCCTTATATAGTTATAAATATATCTCATCTTGTTCCTTAGAATTTCTCGTGTACTCAATTTTTTCCCATATAAATCAGATCATAAGGCAACTTGTCTTAATTAATTCCTGTTTGTATAGAATGCTTCAGAAGACTATTTGGAGTCGTATTTGGTGCACTTTGCCTACCTCTAATGGATGACCTCAATCTAGTGATCAGTTTATATCTGAAAAACACTATTTTATAGCCTAGATCAATCAAAATACAGGGAATAACAATTAGAAAACCACACCATGTTTAACAGAGAGGAGATCAGACCTACCCTTGTCGGCGGGGCTCGTCGCCGGCTCATGGAGGAGATTGAAGAGAGTCGAAGAAGCGAACGGCGAAAGATCATGCTGCTGGCGGCTACTTGTGTATGCGTACATGTCTACAGGAGAATACGAATACCTAGAGGGGTCACGAAGCCATGAACTTATCTGGCAGGCTGTCACACGGATGGAGTTCACTTTATGGGCTTTTGGGTTTCTTGCGTTGCATTCTAAGTTTGATGGGTTCAAGCCCTATTTTCGACTGGGTTCATGCAAGTACATATACGTGTACATCTACTCGGCCAGGAAAAATCGTTGGGTTTAACTGAACCCAACGCCATTACACTGGCTCCGCCCCTGGGACTACTACCTATGTTATCCTGCAATTCTCACAAACACATTAGTCCCTCAACCAAGTTTGTCGTCAATACTCCAAAACCAACTAGGGATGGAACTAGATACACTTACAATCTCCCCCTTTTGGTGATTGATGACAAAATGGTTGAACTTTTCAATGGGGATAAAAGTATGCGAAAGTTAAAGTTCAAAGTCATTGTCTTCATAAGTTGCAAAAGGCTCCCCCTGAAGATGTGCATATAAGGAGTTTGCTTTTGAATGCAAATGCACATGGCAGGTTTTACTTTGTGTAGATCCTCTTCAACTTTTGAAGACAATTCGTCATGCATATATAAACATAACGAAGATAATGACATGCACAATGAACAATGGGCGTCTGCAGAATGACTTCATGCGGAATTTATCATCGCAACACAAAGTAGCAACAAAAGTAGCAGACAACCATCAAGTTGAAGTATTACAACTCAAGAGACAAATAGTTTCAAAACGTGAGTTATAAGAACTTAGCAAAAATAATGCAACCACCCATATGGACCCGCTTGAAGACTATCAACCTCATATGCTTCTCCCCCTTTTGTCAGTAATGACCAAAAAGGTTTGAAGACATAGAGGATCTACTCGTTCCCAGTTGGAGTAGAAGATGGAGCAGGGTCGACATTGGAGTTTGGTGGTGTAGACGGGCCTAACACAGAATCATGGTGCAGTGCAGCCAGAGTTGGTGAAGTGGCGTCATCTTCTTCATCGACGCCTCTCGCAAGAACAGTTGCAGCCGAAGACGAATGTTCAGAATCTTCAATAGATGGAGTGCGACGCCAGCTTGCATTTTGGGGAGGCCTGGAGTCAAACTTGAACCTCTCTGTGAAGCCATCTTCATGAAGATCATCTTTAGAGCATAGCAATGTGAGGCTCTTCCAGGACTGCCGACAGGCTTCATGTGCAACAAATGAGTTCTTGGTGGCCAAGTTGCGAATGCAATTAACAACCACCAAGAGACTCTGCATCTGACGCTTCATCCATTCATGATGCTTATCCTACTTTTGATTCAAAGATACCAGAAGCTCACGGTCATTGAGGACACGAGGACGCTTCTGAGGCCTTTGAGCAATTGTGCTGGCACTGGCTTCAGTGTTGGCTCGGTGCAGCATAAACAAGTTGCCAGCTAGATGATAAGCAGGAGTGGCGGCGTTTGGCACATGAATCCCTTCTATAGGCTGCGTGAAGCTTTGGAATTCTGCATTCTAAAGGTGGAGTGGCTTCTTTGCTGGCTCGGGGTAGATGGCTTCAATGGACATATCAACTTCGGGCAGAAATACAATATGGTTGTGCGCTGAAGGTTGATAATCGATGGTTGAATGAAGCTTGATCAAGCGCATCACCCATGGAGCATAAAATTTCAGGCCAAAAAGATCAATCCCAGAAGCAGCAAGCTGTCGGATGAAGAAATCCTGAGTGTTGAATCTGATGCCATTGACAATATAGAAAACCAATGTCTTCATGGCGCCTTCAAGTTTAGCTTCAGAAGAATTGCCTTTGATAGGCCAGAGAGTACGCCTCAGAATATGATAGACTATGTGTGGCAAGTACTCGAGGTCGCGAACAAGGAATTCCTTGGGGTATTCGGCGTCATGGGGCAATGGCTTCATCATGCTCAGCATTTGGCTCATGTTGGGATCTGGCTTCTGGAAAATGCTTTGCAGCTTGTTCTAATGAAGCTGACAACTAGGTTCGTACAACTCACCTGGAGTGGGCAGGGAAGTAAGCTCGATGATATCCTGAGCTTTGGCTTCATGATGAACATCACCTGACATCCACTCAAGGATCGAAGTCTTTAGATCCCTGTTGTAGCCTAGAATGTGTAGTGTAGCATAGAACTGCAGCAGAAGCTCTTCGTTCCAATGTTCCTTGTCAGTCACAAAAGGCAGAAGCCCAACGTCCCTGAAGTAGTTAAGGGCCTCCTCAAGGCATGGCAGCCCGGCCATAGCATCACAATCCAGACGCTTATGCGGAAAAATCTGGTCCTGGTTGTATAAGATGCATGAGTAATAGCTTCACTGATGATGGCTCCAAAACTTGTCAGAGGAGATCTTGGGCTTCATGTATGGGTTCTTGGCGCTGTCAAAGAAGGTATTGTGCTCTCTGAAGCTGAGCACACTGAATGAGCCATGTGTTGTTGCAGCCCTTGGAAGCCTTGGCAGTCATGGCTTAGGCTTCTGAACTTGAGTCCTCTGCTCCACATGATAATCATATTGCGGCCCGGGAGCAGTGGGTTGATACGTCTCCAATGTATCTACTTTTCCAAACACTTTTGCCCTTGTTTTGGACTCTAACTTGCATGATTTGAATGGAACTAACCCAGATTGACGCTGTTTTCAGCAGAATTGCCATGATGTTATTTTTGTGCAGAAATAAAAGTTCTTGAAATGACCTGAAAATCAACGAAGAATAATTTTGGAATATATAAAAAATATTGGCGAAAGAATCAAGGCCAGGGGGCCCACACCCTGTCCATGAGGGTGGGGGCGCGCCTACCCCCCTGGGCGCGCCCCTGCCTCGTGGGCCCCCTGACGCTCCACCGATGTAACACCCCGGATGTAACTTTCCCTATTTGTACTCCAACTCTTGCCGTTTCCGGCGTTAAGTTATATTTATTTCTCAGGTTTGGGTCTTTGTCTCCGTGTGTTGTTTTCGTTTTCATGCATCTCATATCATGTCATCATGTGCGTTGCTTTTGCATACGTGTTCATCTCATGCATTCGAGCATTTTCCCCGTTGTCCGTTTCGCATTCCGGCGCTCCGTTCTCCTCCGGTGGCCATTTCTAGCTTTCTTTCATGTGTGGGGATTAAACATTTCCGGAGTGGACCGAGACTTGCCAAGCGGCCTTGGTTTACTACCGGTAGACCGCCTTCAAGTTTCGTATCATTTGGACTTCGTTTGATACTCCAACGGTTAACCGAGGGACCAAAAAGGCCTCGTGTGTGTTGCAGCCCAACACCCCTCCAATTTGGCCCAAAACCCACCAAACTCTACTCCATGTCCTAGAGTGTTCGATCACGATCGCGTGGCTGAAAACCACACCTCATTTGGACTCTCCTAGCTCCCTCTACCTATATATATGTGATCCCCTCCGAAACATTCGCGGTACAAGCCCTAGTCCTCTTCCACCTCGCGCCCGGACATTTCTTCCACCGACGGACACGTCCGCCCTCCACCTCGCTCCGGCCAGTGGCGTCGCACCATGTCATCCCCGCAGCCGCTCCAAGCCAATAGGCGCCCGCCACCTCACCCGGCAGCTCTCTCTCTCCGCGCGGCCCGCGGGGCCCAGATCCGGCCCGCACGGGCCCGGT